>NC_061837.1:32831060-32838560 GCF_019202785.1 Penaeus chinensis
GAGAGGAGAGAGAGAGAGAGAGAGATGAGAGAGAAGAGAGAGAGAGAGAGAGTGAGAGAGAGAGAGAGAGAGAGAGAGAGAGATGGGGGGGGGGTGTGGGGGGGGGGGGGAGGGAGAGAGATTGAGAGAGAGAGTATAAAAAAGTAACATCCCAAAAGTAATCAAGTCTCCCCTTTGAGAGCAAGTATTAGAAAATGGGAAGCGGAGGGCCTCATTTTCTCCGGCTTTTCTCCGAAACGCTCGATTCGCCTCTCAGGGCATCAGTTGCCATCTTTCAATCGCAGGTGGCGGGTGAGGCGCGGGAGGCGGGTCCTCCTGGGGCTCGCGAGGAGGGCCTCATTTTGACGGCTACAATTCTTTATGAATTTTGGTCCAATTAAAAAAGGATATAGATTTATGTATATGAATATGTATGAATGTACGTATGGATATGTTACACCTCACATGTATATATATATATATATATTATATATTTATAGATATCTACAATTACATCACATATTTTATATATATATATATATATATATATATATATTATGTATATATATATACACCACAACAACATGTATATGTTATAGTTGTATACATCATATTACACACATGTATATGTATATATAATATATTTAAATATTATATATATATATATATTATACACATAAACACACTTTATGTTCTAAGGCATGTATATATATTTATATATATATATACACAAACACATGTATATGTATATATATATATACACATTTAAACACACATATATGTATATAGGAATGTGTATATATATATATTATATATATATTATTATATATTATATATAGTATTCATATCTATATTATTTATACTATAATTTACACACACACACCATATATATAAAGTGTAGGTATGGAGAACTGTAAGGGTGGTGAGAGAGGGAGTGACGAGAGAGAGAGAGAGAGATACGAGATGACGGAGGGAAGAATGGAAGAGAGAGAGGACGGAGAGATGAGTGAGAGAGGAGGAGTCGACGAGAGAGGAGGAGAGAGGTGTGAGAGACAGGGGGGGGGCGGAGGGAGGAGGGAGAGAGAGAGAGATGAGACGAAGGAGGTGAGAGAGGAGATCGAGTTGGTCGACGAGAGATGACGAGTTATGTTCCGATGAGGACGCTTGTGAGAGAGACGATGAGATCGGAGGGAGAGAGAGAGATAGAGAGGGGAGGAGAAGAGGGGGGGGGGGGAGGAGGGATGAGAAGAGAGAGAGAGAGAGAGGAGAAGGAGAGGAGGGGAAGAGAGGGGAGAGGAGGAGGAGGAGAGAGAGAGAGAGATGAGACGGAGAAGAGAGAGAGAGAGAGGGGGGGGGGAGGGGGGGGGGGGGGGCTAGACAAACGGTGTGGAGGGGGGGGGGGCAGCAAGGGGAGAAGGGGAGAAAGGGAGAAGGGAAATTGAGGATGAGGCTATGAAGGGGGGAGGGGAGGGGGAGGGGATGATAAGGTAAGGGGAAGGAGAATGGCGTACAACATACAGCAGGGGGGGGAGGGGAAAGGGGGGGGGGCAAGTAGGTCTGGTTGACAGGGAATTCTGATCCTAAATACAAGCACGACGTCACGTAGTAAAGGCCTACCCGCCCCCCCCCCCTCCCCCGGGATGCCGGAAAAAGGAAGCAGGGGAGGGGGAGGGGAGGGGACAGAGGGAGGTGGGGGCCGGGGGGGGGGGTGAATGGGAATCAGCAGCCCTCCAAGTGGCGAGTGATAGGGCGGAGGGGGAGGAGGAGGGGAGGGGGAGGGGAGGCGGGGGAGGGTGGGCAAGGGGAGGGCGGGGGAGGGAGAGCCACTCTATTGGTGTAAGGAAAGGAAATACGCTGATGACATAGGCCTAACGATGTTAGAAAAACGGATCGATCTTTCACCGTCTTGACAGCTTTTGAAGATGATCCTAAAAGAAGAGAAGAAAAGGAATGGCCGACTGCGAGTGCGTCCGTTTCTGTTTCAGTTCCTTTTTCTTATTCTATTTATTCTTTCATCTCAGTCTTTCATCCTCTCTCTCTCTCTCTCTCTCTCTCTCTCTCTCTCCCCCTCTCTCTCTCTCTCTCTCTCTCTCTCTCTCCCTCCCTCTCTCTCTCTCTCTCTCTCTCTCTCTCTCTCCTCTCTCTCTCTCTCTCCCCTCTCTCTCTCTCTCCCCTCTCTCTCTCTCCCTCTCTCTCTCCCTCCCTCTCTCTCTCTCTCTCTCTCTCTCTCTCTCTCTCTCTCTCTCTCTCTCTCTCTCCCTCTCTCTCTCTCTCCCTCTCTCTCTCTCTCTCTCTCTCTCTCTCTCTCTCTCTCTCTCTCTCTCTCTCTCTCCCTTCTCTCTCTCTCTCTCTCTCTCTCTCTCTCTCTCTCTCTCTCTCTCTCTCTCTCTCTCTCTCTCTCCCCCCCCCCTCTCTCTCTCTCTCGCTCTCCCCCTCTCTCTCTCTCTCTCCCCCTTTCTCTCTCTCTCTCTCCCCCCCCCCCCCTCTCTCTCTCTCTCTCTCTCTCTCTCTCTCTCCCCCTTCCCTCCCTCCCTCTCTCTCGCTCTCCCCCACCTCTTTTCTCTTCTCTCCATCTCTCTCTTCACTTCGACATCCACCTACCTTCTCCCCTTGATAAACAAGCACACACGCACACACATACACCGTAAACAAATACAGCAAACAACCCAAACGACGACTGAACCTCGGCACGTAAAGTCCTATAAATACAAGCGTTTACTCTCGTCCACCAGTGAATACGAACTCGACATGCATAAAGTATGAATACAACACTGTAAACATCGATGTATAAACGCATTCTCGGCCGCAGTTGAGCAGAGGGAGAGCCATAACGTGTCAATAATACTAAAACTCTAGCACTGTGGGGCAGGATAGTGATATGTCATGTTTTTCATGAAGGGCGAGAGTCCTAATGGGTTGCGATTGGGAGAGTCTCCCTAATGGGACACCTTGCTGGCTAGTTTTTGGGTCTGTTTAAGTTTCTCTCGTTTCAGTGGCTTATTTTTGTCGATGCTATTATTATTATTATTATTATTATTATTATTACTATCATTCTTCTTCTCCTTCTATTTATTATCATTATTATCGTGCTGTTGTTGTTATAATAACAATCATCATTATGATTATTATTGTTATTGATAATATTATTTTCATTATTATTATTATTATTATTATTATGATTATGATTATTACTATCATCATTATTATTATTACTATTATTTTTTATTATTATTACCATCGTTATTATTATCATAATTATTACTTCCATAATTATTGTGATATTAATTGATTATTATCATTATCATTATTGTTAACACACACACACACATACAACTGATTTATCTCAGCGCACTAAATCACATTCAGAAATAACACGTCGCACGCGTGTGATAAGTATTTATCATAGGAGCGGATGAGGTGCATATTCTGAATATTGACTTAATCATGAACCTCATAATAAGTGATCAAATAGGATATTTTCCCGTTGTCTGTTTTGTTTATCAATCCGATATGTTTTTATCTTAACACGCATCATCGCGCAAACACATGCAGTAGACAGAGTGACAAACACCCATGGCCACATCCCCTCTCTTTTCTTCTCTCTTACAGTCTCACGCACACATGCACACGCACGCACGGCGGCTTCGCACGCACACACACTCTCTCTCTTTCGCCCACACTCTCTCTCTCCCCTACTCTCTTTTTTCTCTCTCTCCTACACGCACACCCACACCTACACACACACACACACATACTCTCTCTCGCTCTCTCTCTCTCTCTCTCTCTCTCTCTCTCTCTCTCTCTCTCTCTCTCTCTCTCTCTCTCTCTCTCTCTCTCTGCAGACATACTAATACACACACATTCTCGCTCTCACACATAAATGACAGACACACAAACAGAGACAGATCCACACACACACTGGAATACTATTAGCCCGAAGGGAAAAAGTTATAATCTGTAGTAATTTTTTTCTTTCATGTTCGATCCAACTTTTTATTTTTCTTCTTCCTCTTTGAAATATTTATAGAAAACGGAAAAGTTTGAGTAAAACTGGGTTTATTGATGCTGATGGATGGTGGAGATAATGATGGTGATAGTGGTGATGATTATGGTGGTGATGATAATGATGATGATAATGATGATAATAAAGATGATGATAATGGTGATGATGATGATGATGTTATAATGACAGTGATGTTGAAGGTGATGATGATGATGGTCATGATGATGATTATAATGACTGATACTGAGGGTGATGATGATGGTGATATCGATTGTTGAGGATTGATGATGATGACAATGATGAATGTTAAACAAATATTACGGTGATTCATATAACACTCCTTTTAATTAATAATTCTAACAAATGTAAATAATTCACGTTTATATCTTTTTAACCTAGTTATTTGCATAAGATCAATATTAATTACATGTGTAATACATGTAGCTTCAACTGATATCTTATGTATATATATAAAATGTAACTATATATGATGAATGAAAATATCGATTACCTTATGGAAAACTATAGGTATATAATTATAAATAAAAATAATAATTAACTCTCAAAGGAATTTTGGGATCAAAAGTTTGCGGAGTTTAAACCAAACGGGTAATATAAGTTTTTTTCTTCGAAAGTTATTTTTACTTCGTCGCTAAAAAAAAAAATTCTTCGCCAAATCCTGCTGGGAGGGAGAGAGGGAGATGGGAGGGGGAGATACAAGGGAGGAAGGGGGAGGGGGGAGGAATATGGGGGTAGATTGAAGGAGGGAGGAGAAGAGGGGGAGGGGGACGAGGAAGGGAGGAGGAAGAGGATCTAAGAAGAAAGGGAAAGGGAGAGAAGAGGAGTAAAGGGAGGTGGAGAGGGAGATGGAGAAAAGTGGGAAGGAGAAAGAGAGGGAGAGGCGAGCAGTAGGGGTTGGTAGGTAGAGAGAGAGAGAGGAGGTTACGCAACTGGCGATGGTCATAAAAATACAAAGGGATATTACTCTAGCTTACCTCCCGTGCCAGAAAGTAATTATGTAAACTGGTCTGAGGTCGTCTTGTCGCTGTTGTGTCCTTGTAGAATGAAATTCGCATTTTCTTTCGTTGTTTCGGCATCCAATTTTCTTTTGTACCGATCTATTTATTCGTGAATACTATAATTTTGTTAGCTTTTCGGTATTCAGTGTTGTAGAAAGGAAATAAGGAAAATAAAACAAAAATACAAGAGTGACAAGGAGTCCACTGACAGAAAAAGGGGGTGGGGGGAGTCAGCCCTATTTATCAAGCCATTAACTCTTCATGCCATCTTTTAAACCTTCCTCGCGAGCAAACGGTTCAAGCCGAAGACTCGTCAAGATATTACCTTCTTTTTCCTCTTCCTTTCTCCAAGACATCTGCTCCTGATTGCCTTCAACTTCTCGGAGGAACATCACAGATAAAGGTCGACCATGCTATCTCCAAGACATATCAAAGATCTTTACAAGGAAAGGTTCATTTTCTATCCTTTATCTTTCTATTACATATATTTTTTCTCTCTTGGTTTCTGTCCGTGTTTATTTCTCTCCTCCCCTCTCTCTCTCATCTTCCTCTGTACTCACACTTACGCACAGGTACACATACATCCTCTCTCTCTCTCAAAACTCACTTTTATATGTGCAATATATATATATATATATATATATATATATATATATATATATATATAAATCTGTCTGCCTCTATAGTCTCTGTGTCTGGCTTTCGAAACACAAACATATTATAATTAGATTTGGTTAGACTTTCCTGTTAATCATTCAATTTACTGCTAATACTGGACTCCCCTAGCAGTTAATGTAACAGTTCTGCAAGGGCATCCAAACTTGCCAGTACAGAGTAAGTCAACAGGACATAGCAAGATAGAAGAGATAGATCGCACCTGAGTCGGAATATAAAGAGCCTGCAAATGAAGCATAAATGAATTCCGCAATCTATCTTAGATGAGCATCACAAAAGATCAAACGGCCGTATCAGAGGCAATGGATTTATGACAAAGGGTCGGTTGATCTACCTGTAGTGATTTGACTTGCGCATCAGCATTGCAACAATGCTGCAGATGTCGCGGCAAAGTACAGGGGACCATCAAGAGATGAACTGTAACGGACTGCACAATGCCAACAGGCTTTGTGCAAAAGCAAACCTGCACATGTAATTATGTCACAACAGACTGCTGGCTTGCGTACATACTGGGAATGGGCTAAATTAAGAGTAACAGACTGCTGACTCTAGTGATTCCGAGGAGTGAGCTAAATTAATAGTTTAATTGTCCAAGAGTAACTCATATACATCCTCAGAGGAGAAACATTAAGGAGTTCCAAACAATTATTTGCGGGGCGAGCGCACCTGGAGCAGCGGGAGAGAGGCCCGAGGCAGGCGGGAAAGGGCGGCGAGAGAGAGGAGACGCTCTTTGCCTTTTTGAGTTATTTAGTCAGAGCTTTAAGCTTAAACTTTAATTATATCCCTATGTCAAACCCGACAGTACGTTCACTCAATAATGCTTGTGCCGCGGGATCCGGTATGCTTTGATAATTACGAGTATAGTAATTTGACTACGCATTTCATAATCAGAAAATAAGATTTAAGGGATCTTCAAAATTAAGTGCTTCTTCATATGTATAAAAGCACAATCGCCTTCTAAAAATAAATATATAGTGTGTATACAGATGCATATATCAACCTGCACACATCATGTACTCACACATATACGTACTCAAACCCACACACACTTATAAACACTCATGTGCAGAACTGTACAGATCTGCCCGCTTGAATTATAAAGGCCTTGGATATTTGACACTATAAATGAGGGTGAAACAAATCATACCATATACCTATATTCTGGCTCAGGGGAGTACCAGCCAAATGCACTACAGTTATACATGCAGTCACAATGGCAGAGAAGTTGCAGTTAACATTACAACGCCTAAGGTCTTGCTCATTAACATGTGTAGCAATTTGCTTTATTTCCGAAAATTTGCCTGATTTAAACTCAGTCTATGCGCTACCGTATGATTGAGTCCTGACCTGCAAATAGAGAGGGAACTACCCGAATCGCCCAAACTACTATTGCTACTGCAAGTAAATGAAACTCGGCGGGACTTGTCCGTAGATTTAATTAGCGGGAACTCGACTAACCTGGGCGAATCGATTTCTCTATAGGGGCGGGGCAATAACTTATATTCGCACATACACACGCACACAAACACATACACACTCTCACTCTCACAAACAAAAAAACTAAAGAGAGAAAACAAATATGAAAAAGAAAATTACGTAAAAGGTAAAGGATAAGGATAACAAACTGATGAAAGTAATGACAAAAAGAGCAAAACATCGAAATTGATTAAGAAAAAATATGCAAATGAAGAAAGAAAAAAGAATCAGGCGGTAAGGAAACAGAACGCAGACGAAGGTAAGAATTACATTCCCCGACGGTCGCGTAATCGAATACCGTTCGCCATTTCAAACATCCCATCTCTTCAGAAATTGCCAAGTTCTGAC
>NC_061837.1:32851060-32856060 GCF_019202785.1 Penaeus chinensis
GAGGAGAGGGAGGAGGGAGGGAGGTAGAGGACAGGAGAGGAAAGGAGAAGAGAAGAGAAACGAGGAGAGGAGAGGAGAAGAGAAGGACGGAGGGAGAGGAGAGGGAGGAGGGAGGGAGGTAGAGGACAGGAGAGGAGAGGAGAAGAGAAGAGAGGCGAGGAGAGGAGAGGAGAAGAGAAGAGAGACGAGGAGAGGAGAGGAGAAGAGAAGGACGGAGGGAGAGGAGAGGGAGGAGGGAGGGAGGTAGAGGACAGGAGAGGAGAGGAGAAGAGAAGAGAGACGAGGAGAGGAGAGGAGAAGAGAAGGAGGGAGGGAGAGGAGAGGGAGGAGGGAGGGAGGTAGAGGACAGGAGAGGAGAGGGAGGGAGGGAGGGGGAGGAGAGGAGAAGAGAGGAGAGAAGAGGAGAGGAAAAGGGAGGGAGGGAGGGAGAGGAGAGGGAGGAGGGAGGGAGAGAACAGGAGAGGAGAGGGGGGGAGGGAGGGAGGGAAGGAGAGAGAGGGAGGGAGGGAGAGGAGAGGGAGGAGGGAGGGAGAGAACAGGAGAGGAGAGGGAGGGAGGGAGGGAAGGAGAGAGAGGGAGGGACGGAGGGACGGAGAGAAAAGGAGAAGAGAGGAGATGAGAGAAGAGGAGAGGAGAGGAGATAGATAGATAGATAGTTATAGATAGATAGATAGATAAATAGATAGATAGATAGATAGATAGACAGATAGATAGATAGATAGATAGATAGATAGATAGATAGATGGATAGAGAGAGAGAGAGAATGAAAGAGAGGAAGACAGAGGAAGGGGAATCAGACAGGTTAAGCAAACACTCTGGAATTTCAAATTGCGAATAAATTCTGATCTGTTTTGGGGGAGACTTTTTCGCCGGACAAATGTATGGCAACAGAGGGTTCCGGTTGGCTGAATTGTCACTCGCTTTTATGCCTGTTGTGCACACACACACACACACACACACACACACACACACACACACACACACACACACACACACACACACACACACACACACACACACACACACACACACATATGAACACATGAAAGTGTCTCCTAACTCCTCCTTCTCTCTCCTCTTTCTCCCTTTTCGCCTTCTTCACCTAATTACTTCACTTCTCTTTTTCCCTCCCCCTTTTCCCCTCTCGTCCTTTCCTGTTGTTCTCCCCTTCCCCTCTCCCCTCGCCTCTCCTCCTCTCCTCCTCCTTCTCTTCTTTTCCCCCTCTCCCTCTTCCTCCTTCTCTCCCCTTCCCCTCATTTCCTCCCTTTCCCTACCTTCTCTTCCTTCTCTCCCTCTTCCCCTTCCCCCTCCCATCCAACTCTTCCCTCCCCCTCTTCCCCCATCCACCCCCTCTCCCCCCCTTTCTACCCCCGCACAGCGCAACAATAGCACCGATCAGAACGACCCTGCCTGGCGTTCCGATTGGGGGGAGGGGGGGGGGGCTAAGGACTCAGACAGCTCGACGACCTCGGGGGCGGCCGTGGGAGGTCACGCGAGGTCATGAGGAGGGAACGGCGGGTGGATGGTGAAGGAGGACCAGGGGGAGGTGGAGGAATACGACGACGAGGAGGAGGAGGAGAAATAGGAGGAGGTGGAGGAGGAGGAGGAGGTGGAAATGGCGGAGAAGAAGGTGGAGGGGGTAGAGGTGGAAGATAAAGATAGATGAATGGATGGATGGATGGAGGGAGGAAGAGAGGGAGTGAGGGAGAGAGAGAGAGAAAGAGAGAGATCAAACGTGCATACATAACTCCCCTGCACCTACACACACATACATACGTAACACACACCCACCTACACACAGATACATACATAACCCAACCTACACACACACACACACACACACACACACACACACACACACACACACACACACACACACACATAACACACCCCAGACACCACTTCCCCATACACTTAATACCCCCCCCCCCCCTCAATGCACCCTTACACAGTGACTGTTCTCTGGGCAGGAACAGAGAGGGATTGGGAGGCAAATCTTCGGGATTAGGTTTCCCTGGGGGAAGGGAGGAGAGGGAGAGGAAGAGGAGGATAGTAGATGCGTGGGGGGGGGGGGCGAGAGGGGGAAGGGATGGCGAGGGAGAGGGAGGGTGGAGGAGTAGGTAGAGGGGAGGGAAAGTGAATGCAAGAGGAATGAAATGGAAGGAGAGGGGAGAGGAGAAGAGAAGAAGGAAAGGGAAGAGGAGGGGAATTGAAGGGAAGGGGAGGGAAGGGGAGGGGAGGGGAGAACAGAAGGGAAGGGAAGGGGACGATGAGGTAGATTTAAGGGAAGGGAATAGGAAGAGAAGGCGAGGGAAAAGGACGGGAAGGGAAGGGAAGGGGAGAGGAGGGGAAAGGAAGGGAAAGGAAGGGAAGGCAAGGGATGGGAAGGGATGGGAAAGGGCGGTGGGCAGAAAAGGGGAGGGGGAGAGGGCCGAGGGGGGAGAAGCTGGGCAAGTGGGTAGGTGGGTATGAAGAGTCGGAGGGGGAGAGTGGGTCGGTGGGCAGTGAGCAGAAGAAAGGAAGAAGAGAAGGGACGGGGGAAAGGACTAAAAAGAAGAAGAAGAAAAAAAAAGGTAGAAGAAATGTAACAGGAAATAGAGAAAGAGGAAGAAGAATAGGTAGATGTGAAACAACGACCAAATGAGGAAGTGAGAGCGGAGAGACAAAGAAAAGGAGGAGGAAACCGAGTAAATTGACAAAAGAAGGAAGAGAAGAAGCTAAAGAAATGAAAGGACAACAACAACATCGACAACAACAAAAAAAGGAAAACAAAATACACCAAAGAAAAAGGCGATGATTTACGACGATGAAGGAAAGAGAGAGAAAAAAAAAGCAAAACTAGAGAAAGAGACGGAAGTGGAAAGGAAGAAAATGAAGGAAGAGAGAAAGAGGGAAGGATTGTAAAAACATAAGATAAAAGAGGGCGAAAGAGAGAGAGAGAGAAGGGATAAATCCGAGAGCTTAAAGTCTCTACAGGACAGAATTAGAGCATAGAATAAAACACACAATGCACTCGATGGCAACGGCTCTGTGGCGATCAAGGGCATCAGCGCGGGAGAGCAGAGGGAGCCGCGGGGAGGGCACCAAGTCAGCAGAAGGCAACGCATGCACGAGCACACGGCCGCAGGCACACAGGCACGGAATCAAGGGACACAAAAGTAAGTACGCACAAGCATTAGTACATACATATGCACAGACACACACACACACACACACACACGCACGCAAACACACAGAGGCAACGACAAACAAATTTACGCAATGAAAACAGAACGCATTTAAGTCCAGCCTTTTGAGGAGCATTGTTAATGGAAAGCAATAACCAAAAAGCGTCTTTTCAAACAACGAACAACTTTTTTAGAATAAAACCCCAAGAACAGCTTAAAATAGTGTTCAATCTGTGTTAACATTTCTCTTAGCTCTTCAAGCTAAGAATTGTGCGAGGATACAAGCACACACACACACAAACGCACGCAATGACGCAATGCACACACGAAAACACCCTCCCACATCCACACGCGCACACGCACAGACACAAATCCCGCAGCACGCCCACTCGCCCACTCGCCCACTCGCCCGCCACCCACTCACACCATCAGAAAAAGCAAACATGAAGAGATTGAGCGAAAGCACGGGATTAGCGTCACGTGACCCTGTTGCTGTGGCCGCGTCAGGGAAATTTCAGAGTCACGTCCGCCAACAGTCATGTCGCAAAATGGAGAATTTTCTATTGGTTCTCCGTTCTGCCTCTGTCTTTTAGAAATGTGTTGGGGGGACTATGTTAGTTATTGTGATTCTTGTTCTGACTTTCTCCTTTTCTCTTTTTTGGTCTTTTCCACGTTTTATCTTTAACTGTTCTTTTTAATTTTAGCCCCTCCCCTTTCTGTCGCTGCCTTTCTTTATCTTATTTTTTCTCTCTCTATTGTCCATTTTTTTTATATCACACTTGATTATTTTGTTTTTGCTACTTTCTTTCTCTCTGTTTATTGTTCAGCGATCTTTGTTATCTACCCGATCTCTTTAAAGAAAATCACACAATAAATCATGAATAAACACACACACATACTATCTGTGAATACTGCGCGCGTGTGTGTACATGTGTGTGTGTGTGTGTGTGTGTGTGTGTGTGTGTGTGTGTGTGTGTGTGTGTGTGTGTGTGTGTGTGTGTGTGAGTGTGTGTGTGCGCACAATATTCACACAACACATGCATAACACATATACGTTTGAATATACTCAGACTAATACCGTTAGTGCAACAGCGCTGAATAAACATTCCCATGTAAACGTCAGAATATTTACAGAGTTATTTGTCACGCGCTTTCGAATGCAGCATGACATGATGCCTCTCTCAGCTCGCATCCGGAATGAGAGGAAACAAAATAGCGGTACGAGCACGGGCGTTTAAGCCTTTACGACCCTTTCCTCTCCCTCGATATCTGAAAGGATTGGAGGCAAAGAGAAAGAAAGAAAAAGACAAAACGGGCGGTGGACTGGAGGGTGAGGGGTGGGTGGGAGTGGTCGAGGGGAGGGGGGGGGCCGGCGGGGCGGGTGGGTGGGTGGGTGGAGGAGGGGGAGTATAATACAGCTGTACACATAAATACAATTCCCCGTAATTGGGTGGCGCCTGCATTAAATCCACAGGGGGCTGAGCTGTCATGATGTGGTTAAGCTAATGTCAAAATGGGATTACTCTAATTATTTCGCGATCCTCTGTCACAATCAGACGCGACCTGTGACCCGCCGCTCGCTAACTCCTAAACAATCAATACGAAGGTGAGGCGAATTTATCCCGCTGGACGAAGGGCGTGGACGCGCCGAGGAGAGGTGGGCGCGGGGCGAATTTTGCCTGCGTGTTCCGCCTCTCGCTCTCGTTTCTACTCGACATTTTCCCTTTGCTGCTGTCTGCCGCTCGCTGTGTGAATTCTTCCCTTTCCATGTCTCTGTTTTCTTTATTTGCCCTTATTTTTCTCTTACCGTAACTCCCCATGGTTTTCTTTCGT
>NC_061837.1:32861060-32871060 GCF_019202785.1 Penaeus chinensis
CATTATGATTACTATCATTATTATCATTATTTTTATCATTATTATAATAATTATTATTATCATTATCATTAAAACTATTATTATTATTATTATTACTATTATTATTATTATTATTGTTATTATTATTATTATCACCATTATCATTACTAATTTGCATCCCAACTGCCATTCTACCTGAAGATAATGGCAATGAGCACCATTAAAACGCAGTCCCGAGACATCAGACCTTGGTGCATGAAATACAGCAGTCTATGCAGATATTATCCGACACAACAGAATACTGAAATGCATAGAATATGGAGATTGTTTTTGTCTCCGTCCCTTGCAGACAGCTGTCATCATTATCTCCATGAGATAACGAGACGCATTAAATTGTAAAGCTAAAATGGCGGAGTTTCTGGTGGTTCGACCGTTCATAAATATCAATTAACACAAATAATTGGAAGTGAACCCTGGAGGTTTTCGCCATTTCGAGTTCTCGTTCTCTATTTCATTTCTCTTCTCTTTCTGTGTTTCCAGGTTTGCTTGTTTTTTGTCGCTTTTTACTCTTCGCTCTCTCTTTTTTACACTTGATAGTTCTCTTTCTCTTTTTCTTTCTCCCTCTCCCTCTCCCTCTCCCTCTCACTCTCCCTCTCATTCTCATTCCCCCTCCACCCCTCTCCCTCTCACCCCGCCTCTTTCTCTCCCCTTCCCAGCCTCCGTCTATCTCCCTGTCCTCTTCCCCTTCCCCTCTCCCTCTGGGCATCAAACCTCTTCTCCTCTTATGCATAATGCAACACCTTGAGAAGACGAAATGATGAAATCGCCCCTCTTGCAAAACTCGTGAAATCCTCAAGACAAACAGAACACGCACGCACATTCACACACACAGATACGAAGATACACATACGCACGCATACACAAATACACAGACACACACACACACATGCACACACAATCAAACAACCCCACCACACACAGACACATTCACGGGCAACCCTCGCCCTCCATATACCCGCCCACCTACTCTTACACACACGCCCATACACATACTCAAAAATTCACGTAAACCCAAAAGTTTACCAAAGACTGAACTGAGTTTCATGTTACAGTGTGTGTAGAGAAGCTGGCGGCTAAGACCCCTTTGGGCATGGCTTCCCGCTGCCTCTGAGGCGGAGAACAAAGCCCGCTCGGCGAGGGAAGGTGTCTGTGGTGGGAGACAGCCTTGGGGAGGGGACAGCGGCCGCGGGGTGGGGAGGGAAGGGGCAGTGGGGGAGGGAGGGGAGGGAAGGTGCTGAGGAGGAGAGAGAAAATGTTGGAGATGGAGAGGAAGGGTTGGGGAGGGAAGACGAACTACTGTGAAGGAAAGAGATGAAAGGGACACATGAGGCAGTGCCGGGGTGGAGGGGAAGTGTTGGTGGTGAGCGAGTGGCTGTTGGGGATGGGAAGGGAGAGGAAGCAGTGCGAGGGGAGGGAAAGGGAAGAAAAGGGGAGAGGAAATGCTGGGAAGGGGAAGGGAGGGGAGGGGAGAGGCAGTGTAGGGGAGGGAGAATGGCAATGGGTGTAAGGGAAAGGAAGAGAGGAGGCGCTAGGGAGGTGGACGGATGTTGTGGGGAAAGGGATGGAGGGGGGTAGGGAGAGGGTATGAGAGGAAAGGATGGACCACCTTAGGGAGAGGAGACTAGGTCTGAGGGAGAGGGAGAGACTTAGTGGGGAGTGGGAGGGGAGACGCAGGAAAGGGAGAGAGTAGAGATAATGCTTGAGAGAGAGAGAGGGATTCATGGGGAGGGGGAGGGGCGGCCCTGGGGAAGGCAGGGTTTGACAGGGGAAAGAGGGAAAGGGGAAGGTGTGGGGACGAGAGGGAGGGCGGTTTCAAAAGGGTAGTTAAGTATAATGAAGCGACGTATCATCAACCGTATGAGACAATGAGGCAAGATGGTAGTGAGGTGTGTGAGGCGACGAATAACCAGCTGTGTGAGGCGACACGTTATCAGTGAGGCAAAATTATAGTGAGGCATTTTGTAGTGAAAGTATGAGAGTGAAGAAACGAATCATCAGGCGGTGATGATGTATGAGGAAATGAGATGGAAAAAGAAGGGGACGAAAGGGGGAGAGGAGGGGGGGGGGGTAAAAAGAAAGGATACAAGAAAAGACAAGTGCTACAGAAAAGAAGGCATATAAGAAGGAAACGAAATGATACATTATAGGAAGAAGTATAAGAAAGAGAAAAAGAAAGAAGAAAAAAAAAAAAAAAAACTGATATAGAAGAAAAAAAAAGAAGCAGATGAAGAAGAAAAGGAGAATGAATAATAATATTAATAATAATAATAATAATAATAATAATAATAATAGTAATACTAATACTAATACTAATAATAACAATAATAATAATAATAATAAAAAATAATAATAACAATTATGATAATAATAATAACAATGATGATACTTCTACTACTACTACTAACAATAAAAATGATAATAATACTAATAGTTACAGTAAGAATACACACACACACACACCATTTTATTCCATAATGATATTACTAATTGGAAAAAAGCAAAAAGCGAGGAGAAGCAGAAAGGAGATGAATAAAGAATAATGAAAAGAGGACACAAAGCTGACTCCAAGCACCAGACGAGCCCGGAGGACGTGGCTAGCCCACGCAGAGTCCCCCCTTCCCGCCAGGAACCTTCCCTTCGCTCCTCTCGCCGCAGAATTCTCGAGACATATCGGGAGACATTCATGCGCGTCAATAACCTGCTGAGATATTCCACGCGAATTTCTCGGGGGAATCAGCAGGCATGGATAATGTTGGATAGAACACTTTACGATCATTCCTCCCTCCCCCTCCTCCTCCTTCTCCCTTCTCCTCCTCCTCCTCCTCCTCCTCCTCCTCCTCCTCCTCCTCCTTTTCCCTTCTCCTCCTCCTCTTTCTTCTCCCTTCTCCTCCTCCTCCTTCTTCTCCCTTCTCCTCCTCCTCCTCCTCTTCATTCTCCTCCTCCTCCTTCTCCCTTCTCCTCCTCCTCCTCCTCCTCCTCCTCTTCATTCTCCTCCTCCTCCTTCTCCCTTCTCCTCCTCCTTCTCCTCTTCATTCTCCTCCTCCTCTTCATTCTCCTCCTCCTCCTCTTCCTTTTCCTCCTCCTCCTCCACCGCTTCCTCCTCCTCATCTTAAACCATTCTCTCTCTATTCTTATCCCCTTCTTCCCTACCGTGTCAAGATCGCCATTTGGAAAGAAGGATTTTGCCTTTAGGAAATCTGGTTTTATTGCGTCCCCAGTATTTCAGATAATTAAGACATGGATAATGTTGAATAGAGCACTTTGCCCCCCCCCCCTGTGTCTACCCCCTTCCTCTGCTTCCCCGCCAATCCGTCGAGACGGCGGATTGGAAAAAAAAATGTCATTAAGAAATGTTGTTTTCTGACTTTTTCATTATCTTGAATAAGCAAGTATGATCAGCATTGCGTCGAGTAATTTAAAATGTCTAATTGGACCTTTTCTATATTATCTGTTGTCCTGTTTATCTTCTTTACCTCCTTTTTTAGGGAAACGCATATATTTTTTGCTGCTGGTTATCATCGAGGCAGTGATCATATCGTATAATTACATCTTATAAAAACTTTTTAAGGCAGAATTACTCAAAGAAAAACTAAAATCATTACGTTGAATTGATTGAATCTTTGACCGTCAAAATATCACATATCTCACGTTACCTCCCAATAGCAACAGTGTTAACCATGTAGAATTCCGTCTCGAATCCTCTGATCAAAAAAAGAAGAAGAAGAGAAAAAGAAGAAAAAGTACACGCAAACAGAAGGCCCGGAATGAACCTCCTCAACCCCCAAGTCCCTCTTTTCTCCCGCTCATTTCATCACAAAATGATAAACCTCATCAACCTCATTTCTAACCACCCCAAACCTCCCCCCTTCTCTGAACCCCCTAACCCCCCCCCCCCTTATTACCTTCCAATCTTGCTTACACTGCTAATGAGAAAATACTTCAGGTTGTGAAAGCGGTAATTTGCAGGTTGGGAAATGATGGCGGGGGTGGGAGGGGGCAGGGGGAGGAGGGGAAGGAGGGGGTAAGGAGAGGGAAGGGTAGGAGGAGAAGGACGGGGTGAGGGGAAGAAGGGAGAGGGGCAAGAAGGGGGGGGGGGAAGGGAAAAGAGGGTGGGCGAGGGGGAGGGCAGGGCAGGGGAAGGGGAGGCCCTGAGAAGGTAGGGAGGTGGAAAGGTTGGCAGGGAGGAGGAGGGAGGGAGTGAGGTGGGGGGGGGGGGTGAGACGGGGGTTAGTGAGTTTAGGGGGGGGGGGGAGGAGGGAATTAATTAATCATTAAACATTCCACTTATTGCCTGCACTACTGAATTTAACTTCCCTTGAATATATGCAGAATAATCCAAACATTTTTTATCACATTTTACAATGCTTAATGTATTATCATCATGATTTTTCTACTCTTTATTTTTTCAATTTAGTCATTCATTTATTTATTCATTTCTAGCGATCTCGTTTAAATTGTAGGCCGGGGAATTTCCCGCAACGATCGCGTCAGCTGCTGCAGGATAGAGAGAGGGAGAGGGAGAGGGAGAGGGAGAGGGAAAGGGAGAGGGAGAGGGAAAGGGAGAGGGAGAGGGAGAGGGAGAGGGAGAGGGAGAGGGAGAGGGAGAGGGAAAGGGAGAGGGAAAGGGATAGGGAGAGGGAGAGGGAAAGGGATAGGGAGAGGGAGAGGGAGAGGGAGAGGGAGAGGGAGAGGGAGAGGGAGAGGGAGAGGGAGAGGGAGAAGGAGAGGGAGAGGGAAAGGGATAGGGATAGGGAGAGGGAGAGGGAGAGGGAGAGGGAGAGGGAGAGGGAGAGGGAAAGGGATAGGGAGAGGGAGAGGGAGAGGGATAGGGAGAGGGAGAGGGAGAGGGATAGGGAGAGGGAGAGGGAGAGGGAGAGGGAGAGGGAGAGGGAAAGGGAAAGGGAAAGGGATAGGGAGAGGGAGAGGGAGAGGGAGAGGGATAGGGAGAGGGAGAGCTAGGGATAGGGAGAGGGAGAGGGAGAGGTAGGGAGAGGGAGAGGGAGAGGGAGAGGTAGGGAGAGGGAGAGGGAGAGGGAGAGGGAGAGGGAGAGGGAGAGGGAGAGGGAGAGGGAAAGGGATAGGGAGAGGGAGAGGGAGAGGGAAAGGGATAGGGAGAGGGAGAGGGATAGGGAGAGGGAGAGGGAGAGGGAGAGGGAGAGGGAGAGGGAAAGGGATAGGGATAGGGAGAGGGAGAGGGAGAGGGAGAGGGAGAGGGAAGGGAGAGGGAGAGGGAGAGGAGAGGGAGAGGGAGAGGGAGAGGGAGAGGAAGGGAGAGGGAGAGGGAGAGGGAGAGGGAGAGGGAGAGGAGAGGGAGAGGGAGAGGGAAGGGATAGGGAGAGGGAGAGGGAGAGGGATAGGGGAGGAGAGGGAGAGGGAGAGGGAGAGGGAGAGGGAAAGGGATAGGGAGATGGAGAGGGAGAGGGAGAGGGAAAGGGATAGGGAGAGGAGAGGGAGAGGGAGGGGAGAGGGAGAGGGAGAGGGAGAGGGAGGGGAGAGGGAGGGAGGGAGAGGGAGAGGGAGAGGGAGGAAAGGGATAGGGAGAGGGAGGGAGAAGGGAGAGAGAGGGGAGGTGAGGGAGAGGGAAGGGAGAGGGGAGGGAGGGAGAGGGAGAGGGAAGGATGGAGGGGAGAGGGATAGGGAGAGGGAGAGGGAGAGGGAGAGGGAGAGGGAGAGGGAGAGGGAGGGAAGGGAGAGGGAGAGGGAGAGGGAAAGGGAGAGGGAGAGGGAGAGGGAGAAGGAGAGGGGAGGGAGGGAAAGGGGGGAGGGGGAGGGAGAGGAGGAGGGGGAGGGGAGAGGAGAGGGGAGAGGGAGAGGGAGGGGAGAGGGAGGGGGAGGGGGAGGGGGAGGGGGAGAGAGAGAGGGAGAGGGAGAGGGAGAGGGAGAAGGAGAGGGAGAGGGAGAGGGAGAGGGAGAGGGAGAGGGAGAGGGAGAGGGAGAGGGAGAGGGAGAGAGAGAGGGATAGGGAGAGGGAGAGGGAGAGGGAGAGGGAGAGGGAGAGGGAGATGGAGAGGGAGAGGGAGAGGGAAGGGGAGAGAGAAGGGGAGAAGGAGAGGGAGAGGGGAGAGGAAGAGGGAGAGGGAAGGGGAGAGGGAAGGAGAGAAGGAGATTTAGAGGGAGAGGGAGAGGGAGAGGGAAGGGGAGAGGGAAGGGGAGAAGGAGAGGGAGAGGGAGAGGAAGAGGGAGAGGGGAGAGGGAGAGGGAAGGGGAGAAACAAATGTGAACTCTCCCTTCCCCTCTTTACCCCCCTCTCCCCCTCAAAAAAGAGAAATAAGAAGGAAAGATGAAGAAATATGGAAGGAAGATAGAAAGATAGGGGAAGAAGAAAAAAAAAAAAAATAGAGGAAAAAAAAAGAAAAGAAGAAAAAAGAAAAAAGAAGAAGAGAACGGAACGAGAAGCAAAAGAAAATAATATTAAGAAGAATAAAAAGGTGAAAAGAGAAAAACAGAAAGGAAGAAGCAGACAGGGAGAATACTGAAGGCGAAAAGCCGAAGAAGAAAAAGGGGAAGAAGAAGAAAAAGAAGGAAAAGAAGAAGAAGGACAAGAAAAAAAGTAGTAAAAGAAGTAGTAGAAAAGGCAGAATAAAAGGAGAAGAAGAAGAAGCTTAGAAGGAGAAAAAAAAATAAAAGAAAAGGGAGCCGAGGAAGCAGCGAAGAGACGAAGAAGAGGAAAATCGAATTTTGCGTCACGTTCCTCAAACACTCACGAGGTCATCCATCACAGAGCTTGGTGACACATTTTCCCTTTCCCCCTTTTCATTTCTTTCTTTCTTTCTTGTTTCTCTTCGGTTTATCTTTTGAAAGGAAGTATATTTTCTCTTTCTTCTTCTTCTATTCTCTCTCTCTCGCTCCCTTCCAGCTCTTCCTCGTCTTTTCTTTTTCCTTCTTATTTATTCCCACGCTTATTCTTTTCATTTTGTTTTTCTTTCTTCTTCTATTTACTTCTTTACTGATTTTTCGTTTCCCCCTTTTACTTAACATTTTCCTTCTCTCCTTCCTTTTACCAGTTTCCGTTCTCTTCTTTCTCCCAGTTCTGCTTTCGCACTCTGAGAGACGCCCGCAGGCCCTCGAAGCCACGCCTTCTCAGTAGCAGGACAACCAGTCACACTCCGCTTGCTGTGGGGTGACCAATCACAGGGCCCGGCCACGCACAAGCCACGCCCTTTGACCCCTGACCTCGGGCCTGACTTCTACCCCCTACATCAGTCGGCAACGTCTCAGGGAGCCTCCAACCTCCTTTGGCTACCGGCGGGCGTGCGGGCGGGCTGCCGACGCCACCCCACGCGAGGGAGGCCTGCAAGCCCAGCCCCCAGGCACCGCCCGCTGCCATCTCCTGCGGGCGTAGGTCACCATCAGCCTCCAGCAGGTGATCTTGTTTCCTGACCACCGTCAAGGGCCTCTTACGGTGAAGGAGAAGAGTTCTTCCTGACGCCTCCCTCTCCCTCTCCATTTCTCTCTTCCGATCTTCACCTCTCTCCTAATGTCTTTAATTTCTTCTCCTTCTATCCTTTCCCTCCATCTAATTCCATCTAACTCCATCTAGTCCTTCATATCACCCCTTCCTTTGTTCCTTCTTTCATTTCGTTTCTCCCTCTCTTCCTTTCCTCTCACTTCATCTCACATTCTTCCATGCTTTCTCTTCTTCCTCCCCTTCTCTTCACTCCTTCCCTTCCTGTCCTCACTCTCTTTCCCTCTCTCCCCTCTTTCCTTCTTTCCTACCTTATTGTTTTCTTCCTTTTTAATCCCTATCCATACTTTCCCTATCTCCCTCCTTCCTTTTCCCTTATTCTCCTTCGTTCTCCCCCCTCCTCTCCTCTCTCTAACCAATCAGCCACTCCCCTTCCCCCTCCACCCCATCTCCCTTGTTCATCATGCACATCTTGTCTCCAAAGGTCGAGGGGAGAGGGAGGAGAGAGCGAGGGGAGGGGAAGGGGGAGGGGAGAGGGAAGGGAAAGGGAGGAGAGAGCGAGGGGAGGGGGAGGGGGAGGGGAGAGGGAAGGGAGAGGGAGGAGAGAACGAGGGGAGGGGGAGGGCAGAGGGAAGGGAGAGGGAGGAGAGAGCGAGAGGAGGTGGAGGGGGAGGGGAGAGGGAAGGGAGAGGGAGGAGAGAGCGAGGGGAGGGGGAGGGTAGAGGGAAGGGAGAGGGAGGAGAGAGCGAGGGGAGGGGGAGGGGAGAGGGAAGGGAGAGGGAGGAGAGAGCGAGGGGAGGGGGAGGGGAGAGGGAAGGGAGAGGGAGGAGAGAGCGAGGGGAGGGGGAGGGGAGAGGGAAGGGCCAAACTACCTGAGGGAAGGAGAGAGACAGCTGGCGAAGAGAGATGGCCAAGCGAGAGAGAGAGAAATGGATTCATTGATGAGTGATGGTGATTGCATAATGGCGATAATGCCTTGCACTGGGCCAAGGGTTTTGGCGTCTTTTAAACGCTTTGCAATGCCTCTGCAATGTGTCATGCCGGACAAGTGCAGTTCGTTGTTGATAGGTTTGTTTGTTGTGATAGTATCATCATCAATAATAAATATCGTTATGCTCATCATCACTGTTAAGATAATGATGATGATAATAAGAATGGTAATCAGTTGTAATAATAATAATTATTATAATAATAATAATTGTTATTATTAATATTATCATTATTATTATTATTATCATTATTATTATTATCATTATTATTATTATTACTGGTATTATTATTATCATTATTATCATTGTTATCATTATCATCATAATTAGTAGTAGTATCATTATCTTTATTATTATCATCATCTTTATTACTATTATTATTATTATTATTATCATTATTATTATTATTGTTATTATTATTGTTATTATTATTGTTATTACCTTTATTACCATTACTATTTTGTTAGCATTATCATATCAACATCATCCTTACTGTTGACATCACCATTATCCTTATCACTCTCATAACAACAGCCGTGGCGAGAACTGCATCATCAGCAGCAACAGAAAGCAGTGCAACAAGTGCAACCACCACAGCAACACGGCGCCTTGCAGCCCAACGCTCTGAAGGCCATTAGAGCCGAGTTTTGCAATCTGCTGAAAGCCGTGACAGTACACTCCCACGGAGATTCCTCGTAAAAACAAGATAATATTCATCAAATCAAAAAGGGGAAAATGAAAACAAAGAGAAATAGAGAGGAGGCGAAGAGGAAGAGAAAGACTTTTATTATAGTAGTAGGAGTAGTAGTAGTAAGAGTTATAGAAGGAGGAGGTGAGAAGAGGAGGAGGAGGAGGAGGAGGAGGAGGAGGAGGAGAAGGAGGAGGAGGAGGAGGAGGAGGAGTAGGAGGAGGAGGAGGAGGAGGAGGAGGAGGAGGAGGAGGAGGAGGAGGAGGAGGAGGAGGAGGAGGAGGAGGAGGAGTAGGAGGAGTAGGAGGAGGAGGAGGAGGAGGAGGAGGAGGAGGAGGAGGAGGAGGAGGAGGAGGAGGAGGAGCAAGAGGAGGAGGAGTAGGAGGAGGAGGAGGAGCAAGAGGAGGAGGAGGAGGAGGAGGAGGAGGAGTAGGAGGAGGAGGAGGAGGAAGAGGAGGAGGAGGAGTAGGAGGAGGAGTAGGAGGAGGAGGAGGAGGAGGAGGAGGGGCAGAAGGAGGAGGAGCAGAAGGAGGAGGAGGAGGAGCAGGAGGAGGAGGAGGAGGAGGAGGAGGAGGAGGAGGAGGAGGAGGAGGAGGAGGAGGAGGATGGGGAAGTGTAAGAGGAGAGGAGGATAAAAAAGAAGACGAGGGAGAACAAAAACATTATAAGAACAATAGCAGCAACAAAGAGAATAAGAATGAGCATAAGAATAAAAAATAATAGTCAACATATCACTTTTCAACTTCCGCGTGTCAGCCAACATGATCAAAACATGTTCGCCGCTGGACATTCAAGTGCTGTTATTAGATCCACGAAATTAATGCAGCTGCCAGTTCTTGCTCGAAAGGATAAATGGATCGATCGAACTCCCATAAAAAA
>NC_061837.1:32876060-32878560 GCF_019202785.1 Penaeus chinensis
AAAGGGGAAGGGGGGAGAGAGGAGAAAGGGGGGGAGGGGGAAAGAGGGAGAGAGGGGGGAGAGAGGGGAGAGAGAGGAGGAGGAGGAAGAGGGGATGAGAGAAGGGGAAGAGAGGGGAAGAGTGGGGAGAGAGAGGAGCCCGGGGGGAGAGAGAGGGAGAGAGAGGAGGAAAGAGAGGGAGAGAGGGGAGGGAGAGGGGAGAGAGAGGAGATAGAGGGGAAAGAGAGGGAAGAGAAGAAGAGAGAGGGGGAAGAGAGGGGAGAACGAGAAGAGAGAGGGGAAAGAGAGGGGAGAGAGAGGGGAGATTTGTTAATTAACTTGGCTCTCAATTATTCACTATATTTTACGATCTCTTTGTTTTTGTTTCAGTGTTTATGTTGATGAGGATCAAGGTAATTGAGATTTGTTTTGCGCGTGATGATGTACGATAATCTTGTTTTGGTGTCCGTTTGATAAATTGCTTTGATATTTTTGTATGTTGCAAATGCACATTTAGATCGGTGTGTATAAGGTATAGAGAAAGTATTCTCTAATGAAAATATATTAATATGAACAAATACAAGAGGTAAAGACACACAAACACGCACACACACAACGTCGACACACAAACACAACAAACTCACACACACACACACAACACACACACACACAAACACACACACACACTCGAACACACACACACACTCGAACACACACAAACACACGAACACACACACTCGACACACACACACACACACACCACACACACACACACACACACACACACACACACACACACACACACACACACACACACACACACACTCACACACACACACACATACAAACACACACACACACACACACACTCGAACACACACAAACACACTCGAACACACACACACACACACTCACACACACACACACACACACACACACACACACACACACACACACACACACACACACACACACACACACACACACACTCACACACACACACACACACAACCCCGCCACCAACGGAGTCCAGTCCCACCGCCGCCGCCAACAGGCGATGAACCCCGACCCGTCGGGGCTCGGCCGCCGTGCCCACGGGCATACCTGCCTTCAGACTCTGCTTCTGCCCCGATTGATTATGAAAGATCGGTATGGGGGCAGGGAGGCAGGGAGGGGGGGAGGGCAGGAGGGAGGGAGGGAGCGAAAGAGAGAGAGGAAGAACGACAGGGATAGACAGACAGACAAGCAGACCAACAGACGGTTGAGAGACAAATAGATAAATAGAGAGATAAGTAAATACATACATACATGCATACATATATAATACATACATACATACATAAATGTATCCATACATGTACACATATAGAGAGAGATAAACACAGGGAGTGAAAAAGAATGAAAGAGTGAGGGAGAGACCGAGAGATTTGGACAGACAGACAAGGAGATAAATAGACAGACAAATAGATAGAGATTAGGAGAGTGCAGGGGAAAGCAAAGGGGCCACGAGGGACACACACACAAGCATGTACATGTTGTTGGCTTTATGTGTACGTATGAATTTGCGTGTGTTCGTTTTGTGATGACGAAACAGAAAAAAATAAATATCAACCATAACTTCATATAAAATTTGTAATTACGAACGAAAGAAAGAACAGAGGGAGAGAGAGAGTGAGAGTAGAGAGAGAGAGAGAGAGAGAGAGAGAGAGAGAGAGAGAGAGAGAGAGAGAGAGAGAGAGAGAGAGAGAGAGAGAGAGAGAGAGAGAGAGAGAAGAGAGAGAGAGAGAGAGAGAGAGAGAGAGAGAGAGAGAGAGAGAGAGAGAGAGAGAGAGAGAGAGAGTAAAAGAAAATTGGACAAAAAAAAAACAAAAAAAAAAACCGAAGAAAAAGTTTAATTTCATATCATTCAAATTTTCCGAGAAATGATTTTCCGTTTGATTTTCGTTCATCAGCATTTCCAAAAGATACATTTTATCTGCCATGTTACTTCACTTGAAGTAATCAAAATAATCTTGCTGGAAATAAGTACCACTGGAAAAGCTTTTTCTTTGTATTTCATTGTTTTTTTTCGTGTTGGAATTTCATACCTATTATGATGATAATGATAATTATGATCAGGATTATAATAACGATAATAATAATAATAATAATAACAAAATAATGATGAAGTAATACTGATAATAATGGTTATAATGATAATAATGATAATAACAACAACAATACTAATACTAATACTAATAAAAACAATAGTAATGATAATTATAATGATAATAAATGTCAATAATGATAGTATTAATAGAAATAATAGTAATAATAATGATAGTAATAATAATAACGATAATAATTAAATAATAATGATAATGATAATAATAATCATTATAATATAATAATAATGAAAACAATGATAATAATAATAATAATAATAATGAAAATAATAATGATAATAATAATAATAATAATAATAATAATAATAATAATGATAATAATAATGATTAAAAAATAATAATAATGATAAAAATAA
>NC_061837.1:32881712-32884212 GCF_019202785.1 Penaeus chinensis
TTGGCCATTTCCATAAATAAAATCCACGGTCAAATTTCCGAGAAAACTAAATGTACTGATATTGAATTTATTATTGTTAGCATCATTCTTGTAATAATATCGTTGGCATCACTGTAATTATCATCTTCATTATTATTATGTCTGTTATATCTTTATTAATACCATTGTTGCTATAATTATTGCTGATATCGATATCATTGCCAATATTATTGTTATCATTGTTATTGTGTTTGTGTGTGTGTGTGTGTGTGTGTGTGTGTGTGTGTGTGTGTGTGTGTGTTGTGTGTGTGTGTGTGTGTGTGTGTGTGTTTGGGGAGGATGTATGCTTATGTGCGTGTGTCTGTGTATATAGAGAACGAGGTGTAAAAGTATGAAATGCTTGCTTGTTGTAAACATTAATGTTTTTGGCTAGTACACCTGAATCAAATTATAGCTGTTTTGGATATTTATTAATGACATTATCTATAATGATATCATTTATGTTAACCCAATTCATTCCAATTATCCATTACATTATAAGAGCGAAATTCCTTTGCAAATTTTGAATATACCTGTAATTCATTTTGAAATATGTATTTAGCGTCATTTCTAATTACTTGAGAGAAATGTGTATTTGCCTAACTAGCTTTAAATGTAAGATCCCTATCTGTATAATTCTTTCTGTGATTGTTATGGAAATCTCATGTCCCAATGCGTAAGTGTGCAGTGCAATGGTGTGCTTGCATTGCACGACATTAGTTCTGACTAGTGTGTGTGTGTATGTGCGTATATATGCGTATATAAATGTGTGTGTACGCGCTCGCATGTGTGTGTCTGATTGTTATTTGATGACTAGAAAACTCCTAACATATTTTCATCATGCAGCAGTCCCCCGGCAAGTTCAGAGATTTGCATACATCCAGAGGAAGTTGCAAGAGGATGGAAGGAGGGAAGTTGAGTGCGAAAGAACGAGAAAGTAAATTAGACATAAAGCAAAGTGAGAAGGGCAGAGACAGAGCCTTGAGAGGAGGGAGTTATGTGACGAGGGGATAGAGGAGAGGGGGAAGATGGAGTGTGAGAAGAAAAGAGAGAAAGAGTAGGAGAGAAACATAGACAGAGTGATAGGCATAGAGACAAACAAATAAACAGAATAGAACAAAGGAAAAGACCAAATTGACCAACGAGCAAAGAAACAAAATACACTGCAGAGACAGCCCTCTCCCTTTTCCCAATCCTTTCAACTTCTTTCTCCTCCTCTCCCCCTTTCCATTCTTCTTTCTTCCATTCCCCTTTCTCCCCTCCCCTCCCAACTCCCGCTTCCCCTTCCCTTTCCCAAACGCCTTCCTCCCCCCCTCCCCCCCTTCCTCTTCACTTCGGTAAATATTTACTTTGAATGAAAATTCGGAAAATAAATTACACCATTCAATAGATCAAACATTTCCAAAAGCCCTTTCTTCCAAACCATTTCCTTTGCAAATTACCCATTAACGAGTTATAATGAATTCTAATTACTGGATAATCTTGGCTTTACATAGCATAAACAAATATGGAACCTGAGTTGGCATAGACTAATACATCCTAATAAGAAGTCAGTCAGTATTGAAGTCAGTCAGAGTCACCTCCGAGAAACGGACTAAGGTTAAGACAGTCGAATTAGGGCAGATGCAGCGCTGCTGTTCGATTCCAGGCATTTCTGCCTTGAATTGTACAAAAACTTGACTGGATTTAGGTCAAGCTAGCGAGGAAAAAGTACGTGCGCATTGCAGTCACACAGCGTGCACGTGTCCGTCATTTCCGTGTGCACGCCGGTCACACGGGCTACGTTTCAGTCAGCTGAGACACTGAGTGCGGCGCAGCAGGTTCATCTCAAGGAAGAGTATGGCTCTATTCTGCAGTTGCTATTACTATTCAGCTGTGCGTCGACAAGCATATTGTCGAATCACGTATACAACCCTTGGAAAGTGCTGTATGATACTTGCTTCTACCACATCTATGATAATAATGATGAATACGAGATTTGTGTCGGTGATCTCTACTTCATATAGCATTCGTTTAAAATAGTTTATGATAAATTATATTGGTGGAATTTTCGGAGGGGGGGGGGGGTGAGGATTAAAAAAATACGTAACTGAATCAAAGTTTGATACAACTAAAATGCTTCCGCCCATATTTCCAGTCAGATGAACTCTACACGAGGTGTGCTTAGAGTCAGTCGTCGTGCATGGGAAGCCGTGACATTATAGCCTCATCCTAGGAAAGCTCACACGTTTTCGAAGATTTTTCGCAAATCGAATCCCCGCGACCGCGCCTCGGGGATCACTAAAGCTTCTCAGTCAGTCTGAAGCGAAGAACGAGCGGAATCGGACGACGCCCGCATGCGACGCCCATCACCCCGCGAACGAACACCTGGATTTCTTCACGAACCGAAATCCCTTATTCCTCGCCAGTGTTAGTTGCGCCGGAAAAGGCCGGGAGAACAGGTTTCTTATTAGAAATTTACCTCTTCCACTCCCTTTCATTT
>NC_061837.1:32889212-32891712 GCF_019202785.1 Penaeus chinensis
CAATTGTTCAGCTTAATTATTACAAAGCCAGGTAGAGCGAGTTCATATCAATAGCTAGAAAAATAGTGATTCTAGCGGGTCTTTTACAATGTTTTTGGTAAAGGTATCTTTTGACGATGTATTTTGTGTTTATTTTGATCTTTCGTAACAAGTAGGTCAGGATACCTCTTCCATGTGTGTGTGTGTGTGTGTGTGTGTGTGTGTGTGTGTGTGTGTGTGTGTGTGTGTGTGTGTGTGTGTGTGAGTGTAGGCATGGAAAAACAAGACAAAGAAAAGGTAATGGTGAGAGGGATAATAATGAAAACAATAATTATAATGAAAAAAAATAAAAGTAAATATGATGATGTTGATGATAAACATGAAAATGATGATATTGATGACGATGATTATTAATATGATGATACATATATTAATGATAATAATAGTTATAATGATAATAATAACAAAATCATACTCATGATAATGATAATGATAATAGTAATGATAATAAGGATAACAATAGTAATGATAGTAATGATAATAACAATAGTTATCAAAATTATAATATAAATGATAATAATAATACTAATAATACTAAGATAATAATAATAATAATAATAATAATAATGATGATGACTAATATAAAAAATATAATGAGGACAGTAATAATAATAAAGATGATAATAATGATGATATGAATAATAATAAAAATAATAACGATAATAACAATAATCACACATAATGATATAAATAATAATAAGAATAAGAGTAAAAATAATAATGATGATGATGATAAGGATAATGATAATAATAACAATAACAATAATAATAGTGATAAGAATAATAAAAATGATGATAAAAATAATAACAATAATGATAATCATAAGGATAATATTGATAATGATACTAGTAAAAGATAATGCTAAAATGATAATAGTAACAATGATTTTGATAATGATTTTCATAATGATTATAATGAAAATAGTTATAATAATGATAAAAGTAATAGCAATTATAATGATAATGGTAATAACAATGATAATTTTAATAATGCTGATCAGAATAACGATGGTAATGATAATGATAACAGAAATAATAATAAGAATAAGAGTAACAATAATAATAACCTTATAAATTATTATAGTAATAGTAATGATAATGATAATAATATCAAAAGAATAATGATAATATATATAATGATGGTAACAATAGAAATGATAATAATAATAATAATAACACTAATAATAATAATAATAACAATAATAATGATAATAATGATAATAATGATAATAATAATAGCAATAATAATAATAATAATAATGATGATAATAATAATAATAATAATAGTGATAATAATAATAGTATTAATAATAATAATAGTGATAATAATAATAGTATTAATAATAATAATAATGATAAGGTTATTGATAATAATACCAAGGATAATAAGAATGATAATAAAAATAATGATAATGATAATAATGATAATACTAATATTAAATTAGTAATGATAAGATTAGTAATAAGAATAATATTAACACTAAGAAGAAGAAGAAGAAGAAGAAGAAAAATAACAATAAAGATAATGATATCGATAATATTAATAATAATGATGAAAATAGTAATTAACATTATCATTATTGTTATTATTAGTATTATTATAATGATAATTATAGAGATGATAGTGATGATAATAATAATAGTAATAATAATAGTGATAATAATAACAATAATGATAATAATAATAATTATAATAATAACAATAATGATAACAATAATAACAATACTAATCATAACAAGATACCAGTAAAAAACAAGAGCAAAAATAACAATAATGATAATACCAACAACAACAACAACAACAAAGTCAGGAAAAGAGATTTAAGAGATCGAGAGAAGTGGGATTTCGACTCTTATTATCAGCGCCCACTTCTTAAGCGATGTCTTGACCTCCTGACGTCCACAAAGTCGATGAAGAAAGGAGGAAAAAAGGAAGGAGATTTTTTTCCCTCTCTCACGCTCTCTCTTCCCCTTTATATATCTTCTCTTGAGCTGTCAGAATCACCTGTACAGTTGTGTGAGAAGCTTTTCGGCCGATGGGAGGCCGGGCGATGGAGGGCGACGCGCTTCGTTTATAGAGATATTCCTCTTAATTCTCTCATATTATTTTCGTGTTCATATGTGAATATATACACATACACACACACACACACACACACGCACACACACACACACACATATATATATATATATATATATATATATATATATATATATATATATATATATATATATATATATATATATATATATATATATATATGTATATATATATATATATATATATATATATGTATATATATATATATATATATGTATATATATATATACGTATACATATATACATATATACATATATATATATATATATATATATATATATATATATATATATGTATATGTATCTATATATATATACGTATACATATATACATATATACATATATATATATATATATAT
>NC_061837.1:32926712-32929620 GCF_019202785.1 Penaeus chinensis
CTTTCTCTTTCTATCTCTCACTCTATCGATCTACCTATCTGTCTATTTATCTTTCTTTCTATCTATCTCTCTTCTATCTATCTATCTTTCTATCTATCTATCTTTCTCTCTTTCTATCTACCTATCTTTCTGCCTAACTATATATATCTATCTATCTCACTCTCTCTCTATCTCTTTCTCTTTCTTTCTCTTTCTTTGCCTAACGCAATCTCTCACCATCTCTCTTTCTCTCTCTCTTTCTCTCCGCCTGTTCTCTTTACGTATTTTCGTCCGATTGTTTATGCACATGCGTTTGTGTGTGTGTGTGTATGTGTGTGTGTGTGTGTGTGTGTGTGTGTGTGTGTGTGTGTGTGTGTGTGTGTGTGTGTGTGTGTGTGTGTGTGTGTGTGTGTGTGTGTGTGTGTGCGTGTGTGCGTGGATGAGTGCATGGGTATATATTCTATTATATTAATCGCACTGAGCAATATCATCCCAAGCATTATACACACTCGTATGTGGGCGTTGTTGAACATGAGAAAAGCTGCCGGATCAAATTCTGACGTTTTGATCAGCATCAAGTGAGTTGTGTAGATTAACATTTCCAATCTGAGCCCTGTTGTCTTTTTTTGCACATTGTTAATTTGAGACTATTCCTATTGCCTTAAAACAAGTCAAGTGTTTTAGTTGTATTGCTTAGTGTTTAGTTGACATTTTGTTGAACTGGTAATCATTTTTACCAATTCTTTTATTGATGCTATGACTGTGTAATTATTTTTGTTATCAATACCGTTACTTATGTTGCTATTGTTATTGCTATTTCCATTATTATCAATACTGTTGGCTTTATCATAATTATTATAATATATTTCTTTAATATTGTTTTAATCACTGTTAGTCGTATCATCATCGTTATGAAAATAATTGCTGTTGAGAGGACGGTCACTGCCGTTATTACTAAATCTCTTATTCTCGAAGTTTCGAAAATGTACAACGATTTATTTGGTTCCCTCCTTCGAGCCTTCCATAGCAGGGATCGCTTTCATCAGCACCGTAGAAAATCCATATGCAGTTTAATTGTTCAGACCGTCCACATGATAAAATGATAGATAGCTTGTCCCGCCTGGAAAATATATTAACTCGTGAAAGAAACTTAAATTTGATGAATTCCCGTAAAATATTCCAGTTGATGTAAATCTCGGGTGGAAATTCCATATTTATTAAATGTAAAGTTTCAAGAAAACTTCTAGACTTTCAGATCACGCGAGGGACAAACTAATATATATTGTACTATATATTATATAAAAAGTTTATTTTTCATTAAAAAATGTAAACTTTATGCAAGTATTACTTATTTTTCTACGACGACAACTATTAAATTGATAAGTAATACTTTATGGATGAATTTCGTTGATGATTCATAATTCTTCTGTAGTAGTTTATCTCCTTTCTCTTCTCGCTCTATGAAAGAGAATGTTTTGCTAATTCACATCTCTGCGTCAGTAGCTCTTTAAGATTCACCTATTACGAATTTATCTATGATAAATTTAGTTATGTTTCCTACTATACAGCCAAATTTCCCCGGGTTATATCTGAAATGCCTTTATTCCAAAAATACCAACGATTTTCCACTGAAAGAGTTTGATTTTCTCTGAGCTAATGAATTCCAAACAGACGAGGTTTATTTATATATCTAAAATTTAGTACCAAAAGTTTTGCGTTTTAAATGTCTCGTATAAGCTGAAATATTATCGTACAAAGGTTTTGTAAATACCATATTAGGTGTACGTGTTATTTGCTTTTCACAGTTTTATTTCATATTCAGATATGACTTTCATTAGCAACTGCATGCGCATCAGTAATTCATGTTGGTTTCCTTTCCTAAATTATGTCCAGATAGACAGAGGGGAGAAAGGAGAGGCGACAAAGAGAGAGAGCGAGAGAGGGAAAGAGAGAGAGAGGGAGAGAGAGGGAGAAAGAGAGAGAGAGGGAGAGAGAGAGAGAGAGAAAGGGAGAGAGAGAGTGAGAGAGAGAGAGTGAGGGAGAGGGAGATAGAGAGTGAGAGAGAGAGAGAGAGAGGGAGAGAGAGAGAGAGAGGGAGAGAGAGAGAGGGGGGAGGGAGAGAGAGAGAGAGAGAGAGAGAGAGAGAGAGAGAGAGAGTAAGGGAGAGAGAGATAGAGAGGGAGAGAGAGAGAGAGAGGGGGAGAGAGAGAGAGAGAAAGAGAGAGAGAGAGAAAGAGAGAGAGAGAGAGAGAGAGAGAGAGAGAAAGAGAGAGAGAGAGAGAGAGAGAGAGAGAGAGAGAGAGAGAGAGAGAGAGAGAGAGAGAGAGAGAGGGAGGGCGAGGGAGAGAATCATAAAACAAACAGACAAACAGTCTTCCTAGACTGCACGAAAGGGATCCACGAGCCACCCAGAGTGGCCGGCATCTTCACCCGAGACTCATAAATCACCCTCTTGATTCTACGGTGTCGCTCCCTATGTCTCTCGCTCTCTCTCTCCCTCTCTCTCTCTCTCTCTCTCTCTCTCTCTCTCTCTCTCTCTCTCTCTCTCTCTCTCTCTCTCTCTCTCTCTCTCTCTCTCTCTCTCTCTCTCTCTCTCTCTCTCTCTCTCTCTCTCTCTCTCTCTCCTACCTACTTGCTTACTTACTAATCTATCTACCTCCCTCTCTCCCTCCCTCTCACCCTCTCTCCCTCCCTCCCTACCAACCTACCTACCCTTCCTACCTACCTGTTAACCAACCTCTACAGTAAATCTATCAGGTTTTCTTTACATCTCAGATTACGGAATTGTAATACGCCAGGCCATCCATCCTCAAGCCATACCTCTCGAGTCATCATATCCTGCTCTCTCTCTCCCCCCCCCCTTCCCGGTCCCGCTGCCCTTAGGCCTAACCCGCGGCCAGCGAGGAGGGTAAGGAAAACCTCAGGGAAA
>NC_061837.1:32929720-32932220 GCF_019202785.1 Penaeus chinensis
ATTTTCACTCTTACTTTTTGTTTTATGTATGCACATGCAGAAACACACACACACACACACACACACACACACACACACACACACACACACACACACACACACACACACACACACACACACACACACACACACATATATATATTCACCCATCTTTTTCTCTTTCTTACATACTCACTTTACCCTTCACTAATATTTTCATGTAGGTATATAAGGCACCCTTTGAACGCTTACAAAAAGTAGAATACAATAGCAGTAGTTGTCAAAGGCTTTTTTCTTCAGCAGGTTTACTCCAAACAACTTATACATTTCAAACTAAAACGAGATTGTGCTGGCTTCTCGTTCGTTATTTTTCCCTTCTTGGTTTTTAAATTGTTTAGTTTGAGCTTCTAACTTTTTCACGTTTTCTTTGCCTCCAAGAGCATCTTTCGTTGTGCCTTCCGACATTTGTGTTCTTGCCTGCCCCCTTTCCTGTACTGCTTGTTACTATCTGTTGTAGATCATTATTTTCCGCATTTTTCGATCATTGAGCAATCCTGAATGCACTGTATTTATCACATACCTGTTATTCACTGTAGTATTAGAAAGCACAGATTTGAGAACAGACGTCGTAAAATTTGGGTTTTTTAAAAGTGCAGATCGCGTTATTACGTTATGATACTCCGAAAAAAAAAAAAAAAATCGATTAATTTTGATAAGTCACGTAAGGTATTTAATGGAAGGGATACAAATCAAGCGACTGAAAGGAAGATATATCCACTGAGAGGAAAGGCTGAAAGGCAATCAGTGAAAAACGAAAAATCAAAATATTGTCTCCATCAAGGGATAAAATGCGCAGGCCATTCCTGGGGAGGGCGGAATACAGGAAAAAAAATATATATGGTGGAAGGGAAAACAAATTATTTGTAAAGATATATTTTTTTAAACTAATATTCTCCCTGAAGTAACAATTTATATAAATAAACTGTATCTCCCACGGACATTCTACTATCTATAGTCAATTAAATTTTCTCAAACTTAACACGCGTTGGCTCACAAAATAAACCGTTTATACCATAAAGCAATTATATATATGTATATTAATATATATATATATATATATATATATATATATATGTATGTATGTATGCATGTATGTACATTGAAATATAACTAATGCGCAAGAATTCGTGTGATATACCAGTGGAAACTTTTGAAATCAAAGAGTATAATTCATTTCAATTTACAAAATATATGTTTTATTCGTTTAGGTATCACACAAAATAATAAACTCTGACATTTCTCACCAAAAAATAGAATAATGTAAGCTTTGAAAATCATCGATAATTATAACTTGAGCAAAGAAGTAAATGAAAGTAAATCCATATCAATTGAATGATTGCTAATCAGTATTGATAATAGTACTTACGATGATGATAATAACGAATTGAAAATTATTATGATGATGATAATAATGATGACAGCAATGATTATGATAATTGTCGGAAGGACAATTAATGATTATCATAATAAAATTTATTTTAATCATGATGATGATGATGATGATGAAGATAATGATAACAATCATGACGATAACAGCGATAGTAATGATAATGATATTGATGAGGATAATTAAAATGTTGATAATAACAATGATAATTACAATGATAATAATGATGATAATGATAATGATAATTATAATTATCAAAATAATAATAATATTTATGATAATGATAATGATGATAATAATAGTAATGGTAATGATAATGATAACAACAACAACATCAATAATAATAATAATAATAATAATAATAATAATAATGATAGTTATAATAATAGTTATAATGATAATGATAATTGTGATAATGAAAGTAACAAAAATGATGATGGAAAAAAGAATGAACAAATAATAATAAAAATAAAGAAAAATAATGAAAACAATAATGATGATAATAATGATAATGATAATGACAATAATGATAATAGCAATGGATGTAATGATAAAAAGTGATGGAAACTGTAGTTGAAATAATAGTAGTAATAATATCACTAAGAATATTGAAAACAATAATAATATTGACAATGATGATAATTATTTCAATAATAATAATGATGACAATAACAGTGATAATAATAGTAATGATAACAATAATAATGATGATAATAACGGGAATGATAATAATTATTATGTGATAGGGATTATGATGATAAAGATGATCATGAAGATAGTGATAACAATAATTGTGATGTTATAAAATCATAATTATGTAATAAAGATAGCAGTAGTAGTAGTATTACTACTATTATTGTTACTTTTTCTTATTGTTATTATCATTATCATTATTATCATACTTTTTATCTTTTGTTATCATTATAATAACAATTATTATTATTATCATTCTCATTATCATTATTTTTAGTATTGATATTATCATTATTATTATTGTTATTGTTAATATTATTGTTATTATTATTATTATTATTATTATTATTATTATTATTATTATTATTTATTTTTATTATT
>NC_061837.1:32939720-32942220 GCF_019202785.1 Penaeus chinensis
TTTCACTTTGTTATTGCATTCATCTTGCATTTATATACTTCAGTAAATCACTCCCTTTGTTTATGGATATGTAGTCTGCATGAAATATGTTTCATTGTTGTGTTAATGTAACAGTTTTTGTATGTTATTTAAAACATATTTTTGAAATATTTTGATCTTCCGTTTTCTGCATTTACTTTCTTTTTCATCTTTTTTTTTTAGAGTTTATTTTTCCAAAGTGGAAAGTTTGTATAGCCTGATGGTATACTGTATATTTACATAGCATTTCAGAGTTAGCAATGCCGCATATTGAAATTATGAATAATTATGTTCTTTGGATATATGTAAAGTGTGTTTCATGTCTTTTATTTATTGTAATTCTGTTATTTTATAAATTGAGTAATTTCGCTTTATTTTTTTATTTTTTTTATCAAATGTTTTCCTTTTTTCACTTTTTTCTGGTTCATCGTTCTTCTTAATTTTTGCCGATTATCTTTAATTTTTTATTTATTTTATTTTCCCCTTTTCATCATCTCATTAGCTAATTACACACTTCACATTCAAATGTTCGTTTGTCTCCTCGTGTTTCATTTCTCTTCTTCCTCTTTTTTATCGTTTTCATCATTGTTTCTTGTTTTTTTTCGGGTCTTTCTTTTCCTCCGTCTTTCTTTTCCCTCTTCTTCTCCTTGTTTTCGGTGGTCCCCTAAATTCTTCTTCGTTATCCTAATTTTTTTCCTACTTATCATCCTTTTCTCCATTCTTTCAACATTCTCTTCATTATTGTCACTTATCTCTTTCATCATTTTCTCCCTTTTTCCTTATTTATTCTTATTTTGTGTTTGTTTGTTTTTTACTCTATGTGATATTGTTTTGTGTTTTTACCCTTGTTTATCATTGCTGCGACTGATATTTGATATTTGTGAATGCTCAGCTTCATTGCAAATAAAAGTTTCCAAGAATTAATAAATGTCTAAGTTGATAAAAAAAAAAAGGGAAAAAAAAATGACTTTCGTTTTATGGTATAATCATTTATTCTTTCTTTTCTTTTCAGAACATCAGTGGAAATAAGAGAAATTGCTGAAATGGAAACAGTATTATAAAGGTTTGATATATATTAAACAAAAAAAAACAAAAAAATGTTGTAAATAAAAAAAAAAAAAAGATTTTGTAAAGAAAGTTCAAATGAAGACGTAGGTTTTAGAAACAGTATTTATACCAACTCTTTAGCACAGTTCATGTTTCGACACCTCAATGACTCTGTATAGCCCACTGACAATAGAAAATCAAATGTGTTAATTAATCCTCATGCATCTAGTGCTTGAAGATAATGCTCACGTAGTTCGCGTGCCAAAACAACATGTAGTTCGTGTGCCAAAAAAAAAATATATAAAAATATATGAAGAAAAAAGGATAAAAGCATGGACCATGAATACGCTTGCTATGGCGTTCATGGTTAAATCATGTGCTATCATGTAAATACTTATTCTGCGACTTTCACGGGCTGATGTGTGTGACATTCTGAAACAATATAATATCAGCAACTCTCAGTAAGACTTTATTCTTTTGTAAATATGTTCTCGCAAATAATACGAGTGGTAGGCATTGTTTTGTGTAATCTGTTTAAATCACTCGCGGATCTGTAAAATGTATTGCATGCGGGGTATCTGTCTGGTTATGTACACAAGACAATAAATATATGTAATACGAAACTACATTTGGACATCAGTACGCTACAGTGCGTTTTATAGAAAATTCTGATATGAAAATGTGACTATATATATATATATATATATATATATATATATATATATATATAAGTATTTGAATTATTCACTATATCGTCCAAAGTTAGATCCTGCTTGAATAAAGGAAAGGATTATTACAAATGAAACATTTTAATCGTGGCGGAAGCAATTGAGAAGCAGGCCGATCATATACCAGTAATCACTTAGTTAAATGAGTGAAATATACATACTTTCAGCTAAATAGCGTTTATAATGAATTTTGTCATGCAGTTTGATATGACGCCGTTACCGCTGAAAGAGGTCCAGTTCTTAGTTAGATCATTACGCGGTAACCTGTTAAAGCAAGTTGTATTTCTTACATGTGCTAATTAGAGAGTAATACTAGTTTTAGAATTTGTTCTCATTTTATGTTGCACGAAACGGACAATACTGAAATGCTTCAAGATACACGAATAATGCCTGTCACTGTGTGGTATTTAAACATTTTACTAAATATGATGATTATACATATTTTGGAGTATCTTTTGTCATCATATCCGAGAACCATAGGCTCTTCCCTAGTATGAATCTCCTTTTCATTTTGTATAAAGGGAAAACAAAAATCAACTTTGTGCTTCGTAAGAACCAGGTTTTGATACTTTATTTCCTCCTCACCTGAATCTCCGACTGAGACTCACTCCCAAAGTCTGACCTTCAGACGAAAGAGCAGATCTGACGCTGAAAACGTGAGACTGAGGTTCATGTGTCAGGTTCAGTCTGAGATTGTCTTCCTCGTT
>NC_061837.1:32954720-32977220 GCF_019202785.1 Penaeus chinensis
TGTTCGAGCCCAGACCATAGATGACAATATTAAACATATTTGGTCCCATAAGTAATCCTTAAGGTATACCACTTATTATCTGTCTTCATGTAGATTATCTACCATTGTACCTATTTGTCTTTCATTCCGAAATCCCTCCCGAGGAGATTTCTTTTCATTAACCTTGACTATGTGTCTCAATTTGCCATTGCAGTTTGGTATGCGACACTGCCAAAATATATTTTCGAAATCTATGTATATAAAATCTACCCAGGCTTCTCTATGTCGTATATCATCAATGTCTTTTGAATAATACCTGTTCTCTCTGAAATCAGATTGACAGGATGTGTTTCCCTGTTACTTTGACGCAAACCTTTTATTATTATCTCTGGCAATTTATACATTACATTTGTTTGTGATACTAGTCCATAATTCTGAGGGCTCTGTTGATCTTTCTTGTAGACAGAAGTTTTTGATTTTTGCTTATTTCCATGTTTGCCTTGTTTTCCTTTTCTCTATTAGTTTTGAAATAACTGTATAAAATTGCACTGCTGAATTGAAACGTGTGTGTGTGTGTGTGTGTGTGTGTGTGTGTGTGTGTGTGTGTGTGTGTGTGTGTGTGTGTGTGTGTGTGTGTGTGTGTGTGTGTGTATGTGTGTGTGTGTGTGTGTGTATGTGTGTGTGTGTGTGTGTGTGTATGTGTGTGTGTGTGTGTGTGTGTGTGTGTGTGTGTGTGTGTGTGTGTGTGTGTGTGTGTGTGTGTGTGTGTGTGTGTGAAACGAGAAATAAAAGAGATACAGTTACACACAGTTAAAACCTTTCTAATCAGCTTACTGGAGAAAAGAAAGAATGTTCAGTTGCTGCTAAAACATTTATCAGTGGCAATAATATTACATTCTTAAGATCACATTAACAGAATAAAATAGTTTGAAGGGAAAACATTTCATATTCTCAGTTTTGACACCAAAGATGACGCATTTTTAAAAGTCAACATAAAACAAGCATTTCACATCTAGATCATGTATATTTGTGTAATTATATAATTTAGATAGCATTTTTTACATGGGATTGTTTACAATAAAATACATTTAGCATAAACTGAATTAAAGAAAAGATATCATCAGTACGCAAAGAAGTCACAATCAGTTGTTCAAAGCAGTACTGTTAATCTTTTTTGTGCGTATACACGTCTTAAGATATTGTGCTATTTTCAGGAAAGTTATAATCATATGATTATATGAGTTTTTGCTTACACAAGAAAATAATACGTATGATTGTTTTGTATTATCAGGAAACTCGAGTGCAGAAATTTCTATAAGATACAACCAACATTATAAGGGCTTCTTGTTTGTTGTTCTCTCAAGTAATGTTAATGGCAAAACATTGATAATATTCCTTACTGCATTTGAAAGTGTCATAAATTCATCATTATCAGTTGCACAATTACGGAAGCATGATGATGATGCTGTTCCATACCCCCAAAGCAATTCAAGCTATTATTTTACGCTTATCAAACATCAAAAGAAAATTCACCATCTACATGTTCATCAGCTATATCAGTTCAGACGTAAACAAATGAATCTGATCACTGTCACCACGAAAGACAAACACACACTGTCGTTAATCGGACTTGCATTTCAGTAGCACCTACAACGAAGCAAGTGTAGCAAGCGGAAAACAACAGCGCGACATAAAGCTGGTGAAGTCTGCTGTCGAACATCTGCGCAGATCGTCACACCGTAACTTAGCTGCTGTATTATAAGATCACTTGAAAATTGGTATAAAACTATTTTCTAATGTCCAGGAGAAAGGCGCATCAGTCTGCGCATAGATAGCATTAACAGATCTCTTTGCAACTTTCGCAGTTGATAACGAGCATCTGAGAGAAGCCCGCCAAAGCAGGAATTGGGTCACGGAAAGTTACGTCTAATACATGGATGGTCGCCAATGATTAGTGGTTGCAATCGTATCCATGACGGTTGTAATCGTATTCATGTTCATTCCCTAATTGCCTACTTATCCAAACTAACCTGAAAACGGCACATTGGTAAAATAATGCCTATCAGTATCTTGTGCGAATAGCCTGTTTCGAATCCTCCATATATTAGGTTCGAATCGTTAGTCGCAGAGATATGGCTTACCTGTTCTATGTTTTTACTCACTCCCTCACTCGCTATCCCTTAATTATAAAGTGTCTGTTTTAACCTTAATATAAAGAAAATAGTATCAGTAAGGCTACGGAAATTTGTCAGCCCTGGACCAGAGACAAGACACTAATAAGGCTAAGAGAGGACAGGCAGGAACACCACAAGTAATCGGTTTTAATTAATATTCTATGTATATTTCTTTGGTTGTGTTTATATTAATAGACTTAACTGCCCCGTACATTTAACGGCAATGGAAATTAAATGTAAACTGATTATAATGACACGGACAGCCAAAATGTTCGCATGCATACACGCATTTGCCCATACACATAACCTTACTGTAAACACTCGTACTCTCTCTCTCTCACACACACACGCACACTCACGCACGCACACACACACACACACACACACACACACACACACACACACACACACACACACATACATACATACATACACACACACACACACACACTTATGGTAATGCACTATAGAAATCATACGCTTGGAAAATAAGAGCCGAGGATTCTAACCTTGAGCATACATCATGTTATGTATTATTATTAGGTTACCTTTAGACCAATTGCCCTTTATACAACTTGGATTTCAAGCTTTCACAGATGAGCTTAAATAATGAAAATCAAGAGGCAATGCACTTTTTTTTTAACGGGAACTTTTAAATGAAACACAATGAAGTTTCCCGTAGAATGCATTTAACTCATTTTTATACCATGTTAATACGAATAAAAAAAGAGATCACAAGTAGTGTGTGGATCCCCTTCATTAGCCTCCGCTCGCAGACAACTCACGCAAACGCCCAAATCTCTGACTAAAGCAATCTTCGTGTCCCACAAGGTACTCTCATTGGTTCCTTACTCTTTTGTGACGTGTGAGAGTAATATTCCAATGCAAAAATGTGGACGACCTGACGGAACCACTCGCGCACAAACCAGAACAGAGAAGCACTTTCATAAAATTGCCATAATCTATGCGTCGGAAAAGACTTTAGAGAAGAAAACGTAAATTAATAGTAATACAACTCGAATTGATTGAGTCAGATGACCACAGAAGAACTCTGAAAATAGATGACTCACCCTTGCGTCTTGGCTCTGATGTGAAATCTGTGGAAAGTTCGCTAACACCAGGGAAAATCATTTCAGAGTGCAGAGTGAGGATATCACGTGCTATCCACACCTTAGGTACTTGTATTAATCACATTTCGAAAGAACTGAGACGAAGAAAAGATTATTGAGAAGAATTTTGAACATAGAACTTATACCGACTACTCTTCGTATTATGACGCGGTAATCAAATAAACATTCTCCAACCTACGAGTTCGGAGAGGACATTTAACATGAAAGCTTGCCAATAGCATTGCAACGCCGAAATATACCGTCGTCTGGATTCCCGGCAGTCTAGAAGACCTCTACACCTGTTTGTCCGAACATGTATTGAAACTGCACAGCGAATCGGGCTCTAACAGGAAATTACAAAAGGGATTTATTGAATACTGCCATAATGATAAGAAATACGCTTTATATAAAAAGTCGAAGTCAGATTGCTGCTGTGGTAACTGTTTTTGAAACTATAATCCCGTGTATAGTGGTAGTGTATTTTGTACATCGTGAGATATTCGATCTTTTATCGGTGATGCATTTTTTTTCCTCTCTCTATTATGAGGATTATTCACTTTAGAATGAATGCGAACAGTTCGAGTGCTGAAATTTCATCGAGAGACAACCGATAAAGTAATTGCAAACAAATAACCGTACTCCTCACTCTCATGCACTTATTATATGTTCTTCTTTCAAAGCAAATTAAGCTATCATACCAATATCTGAGTTAACTTTATAAGGTGACTGGAACTAACCTTCCGCAACGGAAGCATTCGACTTCATCGTGATTGAATTTGCTCTCCAGCATTCCATTAAGAAGCAACTGCGACTAGCTGCTTGTGAAATGGGACACGCCGAAAGCAACAGGACGGCATAAGTCAGACGAACTCTGCCGTCTAACGGTGGTACAGAACGTCACCTTGTTATTATGCCTATCCTATGCCTTTTATGCTCTGGTTACAATGCTGTCACTAGAGACAATAAACAAAAAATAAGTCGAAGGAGCTGCAACCACCTATTAGTGAACTAGGACATGCTTAAAGCAACAGCACGGCATAAAGAAGGCGAACTCTGACATCCACCATCTGCGCAGAACGTCACATCGGAACCTGACTACTGTTTTACAAAATCTCTTGAAAGTTGTAAAGTAACCTTTTAGCGCTCAGGAGAAAGGCACATCCGTTTGCGCATAGATAGATAGATAATTCTTGCAACTGTCGCGCAGATGAAAACGTACCCGAGGGAAGCCCGCCAGCCCGACGCTGCCAGATTGCCCAAATTCGCAGTACGTAAAACCGCCAAACGTAAGGGGTTGTAAACACACAGATGTTCATTTTCTAATTTCCTAATTGACAAAAAGAACTTGGAAGCGCAACAAGTATGAAAGGCCTGACAGAATCTTGTGCGAATAGGCCGGACATTAGTTCAAAACACTGGTCACAAAGCTGTTTCCACATTCTTTCTATATCAAAATAAAGAAATTTGCTCGGATTCAAGTTATACATATTTATAACTGAAACTCCAACAATGGAAAATTCTAATCAACCTGGGAAAATATCCTTCAATAACAAACAGCTGTTTAAACATTAATCCAAAGAAATGACGGTAAGGCTTCTTAAATATGGCACCCTGTACCGGAAAAAAACAAGAAATAAAAGAATAATAAAATAAATCAGGATTCGCCAGGACATAATTTTAGTGCCTTTGATGAGCTTTGAATATAGAGAGGAAAGAAGACTATGAATATGAAGAGGAAATGCACTTTGAAAAAAAAGAACTTTCAAATTACTAATTGAAACACGATGAAACCTCCCGTAGAGTAACCTAACCTTTCAATGTACGGCACTAGCTTCAGCAACAGACCCAACCACCACAACACAAGTTAATCTGAGAGGATGATTTCCCTGCCATCTCACGAGACGTGGGTGAAGCACTTAAAAAAAAAAAAAAAAAAAAAAAAAAAAAAAAAAAAAAAAAAACTTTGCGTCCGAATGGGCTTTAGAAACAAAATTCAAATTGCAAGCAAGAAGTAGAGAGCAATCAGATTTAAATTTAACAAATAATCCGAGTGTGGAAGTACTCTGGAAATGGATGACGAAATCTTTCCTCTGTCAGGACTTTTTATTCGTGAACATCTGATATAGTTCACTAACACCAAGAACAATAATTTCAAAGTGCGGAATAAGGATATCACATGCCCTACACATTGGGAGCTTCAAGCCCATCTCAAGGCATAATATATAATGACTTCGTAAACCTCTAGCTATAACTATCAGCTGTTGTTTTGAGACAAATGTGCTATTTTAAAAAAATACATCCTATACCAAATTATATTCAATAGGCGATCGCTGCCCTTGCTCCCCTATTAGCAAAATTTGGCTATCCTTTCACACACACACCAACCATTATCTGATTGACTGTACCAGTTACGTCATCTCAAAAGTAGTAGACAGGTTACTGAAAGTTACCATTCTCACCACGGAATTCCTCCTCGTCGATCATATTTGCCGTGATTGGATTTGCTGTCCAACAACATTCATTAGTGCACAAAGCTTCATCCAAACTGTCAGTGAAAAGAGGCACGTGTGAGGCAACAGGGAGGCATAAAGCAGATGAACACTGCCTTTGAACATCTGCAGAAAACGTCTCACAGTTAATGGAGCTGTTGCATCACAAAATAATTTGAAATATGTGTAGAGTAATCTACTAATGTACATGAGAGTGGCATATCCGTCTGCGCGTTAATAGCTTTACCAATTCTCCAGGTGAAATGCGCAACTGATAGAAATCCACAATAGCGTGGAAGACTCACCGAAAACTCGTCTGCAAAACGGGAGACCGCTAACTGTTTTGTGACATAGCCAGTAAATGCACAAGTGTCAATTTCTTAATTCCTTACGTATACATACAAAAACGTAAATAAAACGGCACACAAGTAAGAAATGCCCGACAGAATATTGTGCGAATAAGACGCTTCGAAACCTGCGAACCTTAGTTTTAATTGTTAGTTAAAGAAATATGAAAGGAAAACAGAAATTCTGTATTTACAAGCTACCACTATTTATGTAAACAACAGACCTCAACGCTTTCGTTTATCATTTATTCCACGTGTATATTTCTTGACTGTCAGTGGAAATGGGCACGCTTAAGACAACAGGGCGCCATAAGGTAGGTGAACTCTGACGTCCAACACCTGCGCAGAACGTCACATCGTAACTTAACTTCCCCATTACAAAATCACTTGAAAATAGTATAGAGTAATTTTCTAATGCTCAGGAGAAATGCACTTTCGTCTGCGCATAGATAGCTTTAACAGTTCTCCTTGCAACTTTCACGCAGTTGAAAACGCACCCGAGGGAAACCCGCCTGAGCAGGGCTGCTAGATAACCGAAATTCGTCTGCAATATGGGAAACCGCCAATGATTTGTGACGTAAGCCCTTGTAAACGCAATGATGTCCATTTCCTACCTGTCTACTTAACAAAATTAACTTTGAAACGGTACACAAGTATGAAATGTCCGACAGAATCTTGTGCGAATAGGCAGTTTCGAATCCTCCGTACATTAGTTCGAAACACTGGTCACATAAATTTATCTTTCCACATTTTCTATTCTAAAATCAAAAAGTTTGTTAGGATTTCTTAAAGTTACACTCTGTATAACTGAAAATGCGACAATGAAAGATAATAATCAACCTGGGAAAATATTATTTGATTATAAACAGTTCTTTTAACTTGAATCTAAATAAAAGCTACGAAAATCTGGCAATTCTGTACCAGAAAGGCGACATTCCTGTGACAAAGAGAGAGCAAGCAGGAGTCGACAGGACAATAAACGCTCGTAAATACTTAATCGCATACATTCATATACACATACACTTTATGTACTATTAACATCATGCACTTACATGTCTATAGGGTCAAGGATACTGACTCTGTAATGACTAATGAGGACCTTTAAATGTATCATATAATATATTGCCTGTTATTTCAACAATTAGCTCGGATTATGAATATGAAAAGGAAATGTACTTTGAAAACAGAATTTTTCACATTTCTAATTGAAACACGATGGCATTTCTTGCAAGCGTAGCACCTAAAAAAAGGTGAATTAAAATGTTTTAAAATATGTTTTAAATTTCAGTATATAGCAGATATTGGAACTCGGTTGTTTAATTCAACGGAAGCTGTGGTCGCTTAACAGCACCATTGTAGGGAGTTATATTGTCATTATTATAGTGTTTTATTGGCATTCAGATATGTACATCCCTCCACAACCAATTCTCCTTATACCGTAATTTGGGAAGCCCGCCAATTCATCTGAAAACACCAAAGATTTATGAAATCGTCTAAATAATCAAATTACCTTGAAACGTGTAATACTCGTAAAATAAAACTTGCCTGTCAGAATCACCTGAGGATAAGCCATTTCAAATCATCAGCTAACCATTTCGACACGTTAGTCACAGAATCATGGTTTGCCTATTCTTAGTGTTTTATAAAACGGAACTACATTCTGTATATCTTTCCAGTTCCGTCATATTCTGGAATTTATAAGCTTGCTTGGACGTATTACACTTACATTGAATTACATTACATTTCCCCACATTTTTTACCTTAAGTAAAGAAAATGGTATTAACTATAGCTACAGCACGTCCCAATAAAACGTTTGTATTCGGGGGTACTTCAGGAAAAAAAATATATATTACCATCTGACACACTTAAGCAGATTAGAATGTGTGTCAGATTGTATTGTACGGATTACATACCTAGCGTGAATTACAGGCACTGAATATTTTGAGTACTGTTTATTAAATCCTTACACTTAGGTCCACATAACCTAAACCCACGACATATCAAAAGATTTAGAACCAATTTTACGGGTCGAATAACCATCAAACTGAGGGCCTAACGTATGACACAGACGCAGGGGAACGTTGTACTTTGCCGTTCTTAGCGGTAAAGTGGTAGTCGTGTAGGGCGGTCCACTGGTAGGAGGATGGAAGGAAGAATTTAAGACCGAAGAAGATCCAGGTTGATGCCGAAACGATACCACCAGTCGAGGACATGTTTTACGTTGTTGCTGTAAGAAGAAAAAAAAAAAGTTATTAACATGGTATTTCAATAGAGGGCTGTATCAGGAAAATGCTTATCCACAGTAAAAGTGCTGATTACATTATTGAAAAATACACACTTGTACTTACACTTTTACGCAAGCGATAAGCCATAACAGTTATTCCGCCAACAAGGAAACACATGACAAGAGTTATAATAACTACAAGCAGTGCGATTGAACATGCCATTGTCTGATGAATAGTCACTGCCACGATTGGTCTGTATGTGAGGTAGAGTCTATATATATATTAAATGTGACCTGACATCAGTGTTGGGTAACAACTCAAATGATCGCTAATTTGGGAATGAGGTACGGTACGGTACGTCTCATGCATCCACTGTCTGGCTGACTATCAATTACGCCATCTCAAAATAGGTAAATGGATGAAAATGTAAGTGTATGGATCCCCTTCATTAGCCTCCGCTCGCAGACAACTCACGCAAACGCCCAAATCTCTGACTAAAGCTATCTTCGTGTCCCACAAGGTACTCTCATTGGTTCCTTACTCTTTTGTGACGAGTGAGAGTAATATTCCCAAAATGTGGACGACCTGACAGAACCACTCGCGCACAAACCAGAACAGAGAAACACTTTCACAAAATTGCCATAATCTATGCATTGGAATAGACTTTAGAGAAGAAAACGCCATTAATAGTCATACAAATCGAATTCATTGAGTCAAATGACCACAAAAGTACTCTGAATATAATTGAAATGGGACACGCCGAAAGCAACAGGACGGCATAAGTCAGATTGACTCTGCCGTCTAACGGTGGTCCAGAACGTCACCTTGTTATTATGCCTATCCTATGCCTTTTATGCTCTGATTACAGTGCTGTCACTAGACACAATAAACAAAAAATAAGTCGAAGGAGCTGCAACTACCTATTAGTGAACTAGGACATGCTTAAAGCAACAGCACGGCATAAAGAAGGCGAACTCTGACATCCACCATCTGCGCAGAACGTCACATCGGAACCTGACTACTGTTTTACAAAATCACTTGAAAGTTGTAAAGTAATCTTTTAATGCTCAGGAGAAATGCACATCCGTTTGCGCATAGATAGATAGATAGTTCTTGCAACTGTCGCGCAGATGAAAACGTACCCGAGGGAAGCCCGCCAATCCGACGCTGCCAGATTGCCCAAATTCGCAGTACGTAAAACCGCCAAACGTAAGGGGTTGTAAACACACAGATGTTCATTTTCTAATTGCCTAATTGACAAAAAGAACTTGGAAGCGGAACAAGTATGAAGGGCCTGACAGAATCTTGTACGAATGGGCCGTTTCATATCCTCCGGACATTAGTTCGAAACACTGGTCACAAAACGGTTTCCACATTCTTTCTATATCAAAATAAAGACAATTTGCTCGGATTTCTTTAAGTTATATATTTTGATTTATAACTGAAACTCCGACAATGGAAAATACTAATCAACCTGGGAAAATATCCTTCAATAGAAACAGCTGTTTAAACATTAATTCAAAGAAATGGCGGTAAGGCTTCTTAAATATGGCACCCTGTACCGGAAAAAAACAAGAAATAAAAGAATAATAAAATAAATCAGGATTCGCCAGGACAACATTTTAGTGCCTTTGATGAGCTTTGAATATAAAGAGGAAAGAAGACTATGAATGTGAAGAGGAAATGCACTTTGAAAAACAAGAACTTTCAAATTACTAATTGAAACACGATGAAAACTCCCGTAGAGTAACCTAACCTTTCAATGTACGGCACTAGCTTCAGCAACAGACCCAACCACCACAACACAAGTTAATCTGAGCGGATGATTTCCCTGGCATCTCACGAGACGTGGGTGAAGCACTTAAAAAAAAAAAAAAAAAAAAAAAAAAAAAAAAAAAAAAAAATCCCTCAATTTTGTATCAGAATGGGCTTTAGAAACAAAACACAAATTGCAAGCAAGAAGTAAAGAGCAATCAGATTTAAATTTCACAAATAAACTGAGTGTGGAAGTACTCTGGAAATGGATGAAGAAATCTTTCCTCTGTCAGGACTTTTTATTCGTGAACATCTGATATAGTTCACTAACACCAAGAACAATAATTTCAAATTGCGGAATAAGGATATCACATGCTCTACACATTGGGAGCTTCAAGCCCATCTCAAGGCATAATATATAATGACTTAGTAAACCTCTAGCTATAGCTATCAGCTGTTGTTTTGAGACAAATGTGCTATTTAAAAAAAAATACATCCATTACCAAATTATTTTCAATAGGCGATCGCTGCCCTTGCTCCCCTATTAGTAAAATTTTGCTATCCTTTCACACACACACCAACCATTATCTGATTGACTGTACCAGTTACGTCATCTCAAAAGTAGTAGACAGGTTACTGAAAGTTACCATTCTCACCACGGAATTCCTCCTCGTCGATCATATTTGCCGTAATTGGATTTGCTGTCCAACAACATTCATTAGTGCACAAAGCTTCATCCAAACTGTCAGTGAAAAGAGGCACGTGTGAGGCAACAGGGAGGCATAAAGCAGATGAACACTGCCTTTGAACATCTGCACAGAACGTCTCACATTTAATGGAGCTGTTGCATCACAAAATCATTTGAAATATGTATAGAATAATCTACTAATGTACATGAGAGTGGCATATCCGTCTGCGCGTTAATAGCTTTACCAATTCTCCAGGTGAAATGCGCAACTGATAGAAATCCACAATAGCGTGGCAGACTCACCGAAAACTCGTCTGCAAAACGGGAGACCGCTAACTGTTTTGTGACATAGCCAGTAAATGCACAAGTGTCAATTTCTTAATTCCTTACGTATACATACAAAAACGTGAATAAAACGGCACACAAGTAAGAAATGCCCGACAGAATATTGTGCGAATAAGACGCTTCGAAACCTGCGAACCTTAATTTTAATTGTAAGTTAAAGAAATATGAAAGGAAAACAGAAAATAAATATGGCTAACCTTTTTATGTTTTTACTCCATGAATTGAAATCACATGTTATTTGAAAAAACGGCAGTTTATTTTGCACATCATAACATATTCGGTGATGTATAATTTTGTTGTTTTTTTCACTTTAGAGTAACAGCTTATTTAGTGACTGAGTAATAATGGTTTCTACCATGTATTGTGAAATTATAAATTCAGTTTAGCCAAGCTATAGAGTTTCCTGTGATAGAAAGGGAACAAGATACTTTTTAAAAAATATTTTCTTTTATTCCATTGGTTACAATGGATATTCTTGGTGTGACATGCTGTCTGTTTGATTTTGCTTCTAAAGTACCCCGTGTGCAAGGAATAGCAATGGTTACCATCCACCGGCGGCGAGGGATCTGAACACAGGTCAGCAAGATTGCCAGACGAGGTCGCTACCGCGGTACCACGCAGCACATACTTCTGCCGTTGAAATCTTACTTTTGTACACATAACTCTGTATTTACAAACTACCCCTCTTTATGTAAACAACAGACCTCAACGCTTCCATTTATCATTTATTCCACGTGTATATTTCTTGACTGTCAGTGGAAATGGGCACGCTGAAGACAACAGGGCGCCATAAGGTAGGTGAACTCTGACGTCCAACACCTGCGCAGAACGGCACATCGTAACTTAACTTCCCCATTACAAAATCACTTGAAAATAGTATAGAGTAATTTTCTAATGCTCAGGAGAAATGCACTTTTGTCTGCGCATAGATAGCTTTAACAGTTCTCCTTGCAACTTTCACGCAGTTGAAAACGCACCTGAGGGAAAACCCGCCAGAGCAGGGCTGCTACATAACCGAAATTCGTCTGCAATATGGGAAACCGCCAATGACTTGTGACGTAACCCCTTGTAAATGCAATGATGTCTATTTCCTACCTGTCTACTTAACAAAAATAACTTTGAAGCGGTACACAAGTATGAAAAGTCTGTTCCGAATCTGTTGCACTTTAGTTCGAAACACTGGTCACAGAAACTTATCTTTCCACATTTTCGAATCTAGAATCAAAAAGTTTGTTAGGATTTCTTAAAGTTACACTCTGTATAACTGAAAATGACAAAAAGAGAGCAAACAGGAGTCGACAGGACAATAAACGCTCGTATATACTTAATCGCATACATTCACATACACATACACTTTATGTACTATTAACATCATGCATTTACAATTAAAGGGTCAAGGATACTGACTTTGTAATGACTAATGAGGACCTTTAAATGTATCATATGATATATTGCTTGTTAGATTATCTTTTGACCAGTTGCATTATATACAATTCGGATTGCACATTTCAACAATTAGCTTGGATTATGAATATGAAATGGAGAATAAAGGAAGAAGCAACAAGGATTGTGTTTCTCCAGAATCCACTGAGTAATCAAATTCCAACCAAAAGGGCGAGGCGGCAGCGACAATTTCCTTAGAGTAACCCAACCTTTAAATGTACAGCAGTAGCTTCAGCAGCAGACCCAAACGCGACAACACCAAGTTAATTAAAAGGCGTATTCTGTACATGTAATAAAAGTTCATTCCGGATTAAAGGTAATCCAAATCCACGGTACTTGCACAGAAGATGCGAGACACATTGCCAGGAACACGAGTTAGTGTGATTATCAGTAAATTTGCCGTTTTACATGGAAAAGCGAGTATCTGTAATGACATTTAGCATTCACCTTCTACAAGTTTTATATTATACTTTAATGTCGATAAGGAAACGCTTACTACAGAGGAAAAATATATATATACACATATATGCTAGCATTATATCAGACCTATATATATGTATGTCAGTACAAATAAAATTATATAAATGGCTTAAGATAGCCTATGAATATTATACACCCGAAATAAAGAGGTCAAACAAAATTGAGATACTCGTAATATCAATTTATATTCGCGGGAGTATTCTCCGAGAGTCTTTTTTGATCGCGGGGAACAGGGAGGGTAGTTCTTTCCAGTTCTGTTGCTAGCGAGGATCATGATAGCAAACCATGTGGTTTTGAAGTCACTTTAGTTCTAAGAATCAGGAAGTTCTTACAGTTTTATAATACTGTCATTAGAGTGTCATAAAATTAGAAACGCGTGAATTATTGCTTTATTTACAAGATGAAATTGAAACAGGAGGATAACTAAATTATCGAGCTCGGGATATCTACCATAAATGTTCAACTTCGTCTTCATACCAAGGTTTTTCATCAACATAGACATATGTCGATGCGCCTATTTCTTTTACTATACCAGTCATGAACCACACAAATGAGATATTCTTTAGGAATAAAAGTACTAAAGGAAAAGAAAACTAAATCGTCTCTTGTATGGTCTTATCACTTTGAAAGTCGAGAGCAGATTTCTGCGAAACGCAACCAAGAATTTAAGGATCTGTTTTTATGGTGTGCTTTGAAGTGCAAGTGATTGCGAGCCAGTGATTTTATTCTTCATTCTCATTGATACTAAGTTATAAATTCACTATTATTGATTGTGGATATAGGGAAGCCCGCCATAGCAGGTTTCCCGAAATTCGTATGCAGTAGGGAGAGTCACCAAATATTTTGTGACGTAAGCTGTTGTAAGCACATCAATGTTTATTCCTTACTTATATATATTTAAAACAACGAAAACGGTACACAATTATGAAATATCCGACTAAAACGCTTCGAAACCTCCACAAATTAGTTCAAATTGTTAGTCACAGAAATTTAGATTGTTTATGTTTTTACTTCATGGATTGAAAACAAAAGTTAGTTTCTTATTCATCTTTACCGGTTATTCTTATAAATGAACATACGGGTAATCGATAGACAACCGTAATGCGTACATTCGGGAAGCCCGCCAATTCGTCTGCAATAGGGAAAACGCACTAGATTTATGAAACCGTCGGTAGTAAACGCATTTATGTCCATTCATCAATTGTCTAAATAATCATATTACCTTGAAACGTGTAATACTCGTAAAATAAAACTTGCCTGTCAGAATCACCTGAGGATAACCCGTTTCGAATCCTCCGTTAACCATTATTTCGAAACGTTAGTCACAGAATCATGGTTTGCATATTCTTAGTGTTTTATTCTAGGTGTGAAATAAAACGGTAGACTCTGTATATCTTACCAGTTCCGTCATATTCTGGAATTTGTAAGCTTGCCTGAACACATAAGCAGATTAGAATAAATGGAATTGTATTGTACGGATTACATACTATATACTTAACGTGAAGTATGTAATCCGTACTTCAGTTCCGTCATATTCTGAAATTAGTAAGCTTGCCTGAACTAACTAAAATAAATGGAATTGTATTGTATTGTACGGATTACATACTTAGCGTGAATTACAGGCACTTAATATTTTGAATACTTTATTAAATCCTTACACTTCGGTCCACATAACCTAAACCCACGACATATCGAACGATTTAGAACCAATTTTACGGGTCGAATAACCATCAAACTGAGGGCCTAACGTATGACACAGACGCAGGGGAACGTTGTACTTTGCCGTTCTTAGCGGTAAAGTGGTAGTCGTGTATGGCGGTCCACTGGTAGGAGGATGGAAGGAAGAATTTAAGACCGAAGAAGATCCAGGTTGATGCCGAAACGATACCACCAGTCGAGGACATGTTTTACGTTGTTGCTGTAAGAAGAAAAAAAGAAGTTATTAACATGGTATTTCAATAGAGGGCCATTGTATCAGGAAAATGCTTATCCACAGTAAAATTGCTGATTACATTATTGAAAAATACACACTTGTACTTACACTTTTACGCAAGCGATAAGCCATAACAGTTATTCCGCCAACCAGGAAACACATGACAAGAGTTATAAGAACTACAAGCAGTGCGATTGAACATGCCATTGTCTGATAAATAGTCACTGCCACAATTGGTCTGTCTGTGAGGTAGAGCCTAAAATATATTAAATATGACCTGACATCAGTGTTGGGTAAAACTCAAATGATCGCTAATTTGGGAATGAGGTACAGTACGGTACGTCTCATGCATCCACTATCTGGCTGACTATCAATTACGCCATCTCAAAATAGGTAAATGGATGGAAATGTAAGTGTATGGATCCCCTTCATTAGCCTCCACTCGCAGACAACTCACGCAAACGCCTAAATCTCTGACTAAAGCTATCTTCGTGTCCCACAAGGTACTCTCATTGGTTCCTTACTCTTTTGGTTGTGACGAGTGAGAGTAATATTCCAAAAATGTGGACGACCTGACGGAACCACTCGCGCACAAACCAGAACAGAGAAACACTTTCACCAAATTGCCATAATCTATGCTGCGTCGGAATACACTTTAGAGAAGAAAACGTAAATTAATAGTAATACAACTCGAATTGATTGAGTCAGATGACCACAGAAATACTCTGAAAATACAAAATACACTACCACTATACACGGGATTATATTTTCAAAACAGTTACCACAGCAACAATCTCACCCTTACGTCTTGACTCTGATGTGAATCTTTTTGCTATTATCCGTGAAAAGGTCAGAGTGCAGAGTGAGGATATCACGTGCTACCCTCACCTTAGGTACTTGTATTCATCACATTCCGAAAGAACTCTGCAAAATGGCCCTCCTCCACAGAAATACGCCCTCCTACTCTGAGATTTATTTCCATAAAGACTGAGACGAAGAAAAGATTACTGAGAAGAATTTTGAACATTAAACTTATACCGACTACTCTTCGTATTATGACGCGGTAATCAAATAAACCTTCTCCAACCTACGAGTTCGGAGAGGACATTTAACAGGTAAGCTTGCCAATAGCATCGCAACGCCGCAATATACCGTCGTCTGGATTCCCGGCAGTCTAGAAGACATCTACACCTTTTTGTCCGAACATGTTTTGAAACTGCACAGCGAATCGGGCTCTAACAGGAAATTACAAAAGGGATTTATTGAATACTGCCATAATGATAAGAAGGATGCTTTATATAAAAAGTCGGTCAGATTGTTGCTGTGGTAACTGTTTTTGAAAATGTAATCCCGTGTATAGTGGTAGTGTATTTTGTACATCATGATTTATTCTTTTTTTTTCGGTGATGCATTTTTCCCTCTCTCTTTTATGAGGTTTATTCACTTCAGAATAAATGCGAACAGTTCGAGTGCTGAAATTTCATCGAGAGACAACCGATAAAGTAATTGCTCCTCACTCTCATGCACTATTTATATGTTCTTTCAAAGCAAATTAAGCTATCATACCAATATCTAGTTAACTTTATCAGGTGACTGGAACTAACCACTGTCATTACGAAAGCATTCGACTTCATCGTGATTGAATTTGCTCTCCAGCATTCCATTAAGAAGCAACTGCGACTAGCTGCTTGTGAAATGGGACACGCCGAAAGCAACAGGACGGCATAAGTCAGATGAACTCTGCAGTCTAACGGTGTTACAGAACGTCACATTGTTATTATGCCTATCCTATGCCTTTTATGCTCTGGTTGCAATGCTGTCACCAGCAACCACCTATTAGTGAACTAGGACATGCTTTAAGCAACAGGACGGCATAAAGAAGGCGAACTCTGACGTCCACCATCTGCGCAGAACGTCACATTGGAACCTGACTACTGTTTTACAAAATCTCTTGAAAGTTGTAAAGTAATCTTTTAACGCTCAGGAGAAATGCACATCCGTTTGCGCATAGATAGATAGATAGTTCTTGCAACTGTCGTGCAGATGAAAACGTACCCGAGGGAAGCCCGCCAGCCCGATGCTGTCAGATTGCCCAAATTCGCAGTACGTAAAACCGCCAAACGTAAGGGGTTGTAAACACACAGATGTTCATTTTCTAATTGCCTAATTGACGAAAAGAACTTTGAAGCGGAACAAGTATGAAAGGCCTTACAGAATCTTGCGCGAATGGGCCGTTTCATATCCTCCGGACATTAGTTCGAAACACTGGTCACAAAACTGTTTCCACATTCTTTCTATATCAAAATAAAGAAATTTGCTCGAATTTCTTCAAATTATACATTTTTATAACTGAAACTCCGACAATGGAAAATACTAATCAACCTGGGAAAATATCCTTCAATAACAAACAGCTGTTTAAACATTAATCCAAAGAAATGGCGGTAAGGGTTCTTAAATATGGCACCCTGTACCGGAAAAAAACAAGAAATAAAAGAATAATAAAATAAATCAGGATTCGCCAGGACAACATTTTAGTGCCTTTGATGAGCTTTGAATATAAAGAGGAAAGAAGACTATGAATGTGAAGAGGAAATGCACTTTGAAAAACAAGAACTTTCAAATTACTAATTGAAACACGATGAAAACTCCCGTAGAGTAACCTAACCTTTCAATGTACGGCACTAGCTTCAGCAACAGACCCAACCACCACAACACAAGTTAATCTGAGAGGATGATTTCCCTGCCATCTCACGAGACGTGGGTGAAGCACTTAAAAAAAAAAAAAAAAAAAAAAAAAAAAAAAAAAAAAAAAAAACTTTGCGTCCGAATGGGCTTTAGTAACAAAACACAAAATTGCAAGCAAAAATAGAGAGCAATCAGATTTAAATTTCACAAATAAACTGAGTGTGGAAGTACTCTGGAAATGGATGAAGAAATCTTTCCTCTGTCAGGACTTTTTATTCGTGAACATCTGATATAGTTCACTAATCACTAACAATAATTTCAAAGTGCGGAATAAGGATATCACATGCCCTACACATTGGGAGCTTTAAGCCCATCTCAAGGCCTAATATATAATGACTTCGTAAACCTCTAGCTATAACTATCAGCTGTTGTTTAGAGACAAATGTGCTATTTAAAAAAAATACATCCATTACCAAATTATTTTCAATAGGCGATCGCTGCCCTTGCTCCCTATTAGCAAAATCTAGCTATCCTTTCACACAAACCATCCACTATCTGATTGACTGTACCAGTTACGTCATCTCAAAAGTAGACAGGTTACTGAAAGTTACCATTCTCACAACGGAATTCCTCCTCGTCGATCATATTTGCCGTGATTGGATTTGCTGTCCAACAACATTCATTAGTGCACAAAGCTTCATCCAAACTGTCAGTGAAAAGAGGCACGTGTGAGGCAACAGGGAGGCATAAAGCAGATGAACACTGCCTTTGAACATCTGCACAGAACGTCTCACATTTAATGGAGCTGTTGCATCACAAAATCATTTGAAATATGTATAGAATAATCTACTAATGTACATGAGAGTGGCATATCCGTCTGCGCGTTAATAGCTTTACCAATTCTCCAGGTGAAATGCGCAACTGATAGAAATCCACAATAGCGTGGCAGACTCACCGAAAACTCGTCTACAAAACGGGAGACCGCTAACTGTTTTGTGACATAGCCAGTAAATGCACAAGTGTCAATTTCTTAATTCCTTACGTATACATACAAAAACGTGAATAAAACGGCACACAAGTAAGAAATGCCCGACAGAATATTGTGCGAATAAGACGCTTCGAAACCTGCGAACCTTAATTTTAATTGTAAGTTAAAGAAATATGAAAGGAAAACAGAAAATAAATATGGCTAACCTTTTCATGTTTTTACTCTATGAATTGAAAACACACGTTATTTGAAAAAACGGCAGTGTATTTTGCACATCATAACATATTCTATCATTTTCGGTGATGTATAGTTTTGTTGTTTTTTTCACTTTAGAGTAACAGCTTATTTAGTGACTGAATAATAATGGTTTCTACCATGTATTGTGAAATTATAAATTCAGTTTCCTGTGATAGAAAGGGAACAAGATACTTTTTAAAAAATATTTTCTTTTATTCCATTGGTTACAATGGATATTCTTGGTGTGACATGCTGTCTGTTTGATTTTGCTTCTAAAGTACCCCGTGTGCAAGGAATAGCAATGGTTACCATCCACCGGCGGCGAGGGATCTGACACAGGTCAGCAAGATTGCCAGACGAGGTCGCTACCGCGGTACCACGCAGCACATACTTCTGCCGTTGAAATCTTACTTTTGTACACATAACTCTGTATTTACAAACTACCCCTCTTTATGTAAACAACAGACCTCAACGCTTCCATTTATCATTTATTCCACGTGTATATTTCTTGACTGTCAGTGGAAATGGGCACGCTGAAGACAACAGGGCGCCATAAGGTAGGTGAACTCTGACGTCCAACACCTGCGCAGAACGTCACATCGTAACTTAACTTCCCATTACAAAATCACTTGAAAATAGTATAGAGTAATTTTCTAATGCTCAGGAGAAATGCACTTTCGTCTGCGCATAGATAGCTTTAACAGTTCTCCTTGCAACTTTCACGCAGTTGAAAACGCACCTGAGGGAAAACCCGCCAGAGCAGGGCTGCTAGATAACCGAAATTCGTCTGCAATATGGGAAACCGCCAATGATTTGTGACGTAAGCCCTTGTAAATGCAATGATGTCTATTTCCTACCTGTCTACTTAACAAAAATAACTTTGAAGCGGTACACAAGTATGAAAAGTCCGTTCCGAATCTGCTGCACATTAGTTCGAAACACTGGTCACAGAAACTTATCTTTCCACATTTTCGAATCTAAAATCAAAAAGTTTGTTAGGATTTCTTAAAGTTACACTCTGTATAACTGAAAATGACAAAAAGAGAGCAAACAGGAGTCGACAGGACAATAAACGCTCGTAAATACTCGCATACATTCACATACACATACACTTTATGTACTATTAACATTATGCATTTACAATTAAAGGGTCAAGGATACTGACTTTGTAATGACTAATGAGGACCTTTAAATGTATCATATGATATATTGCTTGTTAGATATCTTTTGACCAGTTGCATTATATACAATTCGGATTGCACATTTCAACAATTAGCTTGGATTATGAATATGAAATGGAAATGCACTTTGAAAACAGAAATTTTCAAATTTCTAATTGAAACACGATGAAATTTCCTGCAAGCGTATCAGCTTAATTATAAGAAAAAAACGAATTAAAATGTTTTAAAATATTATGTTTTAAAGTTGAATATATAGCAGATATTGGAACTCGGTTGTTTAATTCAACGGAAGCTGTGGTCGCTTAACAGCACCATTGTAGGGAGTTATCTTGTCATTATTATATTATGTTTCATAAGTATGTTGGCATTCAGAGATGTACTTAATTTGAGTTAACTGTGTGAATCATTATCGGTTTAATAGTATATATGACTACGTGGCCACAGTTGTTACGTTTTACATTGTTTTGTTTCAGATTTACGTATGAGTGCTGATATGGATGAGCATATAAAAATAAAGGACTGTGTTTCTCCAGAATGCCACTCCGTAAACAAATTCCAACAAAAAAGGCGAGGTGGAAGCGACAATTTCCTTAGAGTAAACCAACCTTTAAATGTACAGCAGTAGCTTCAGCAGCAGACCCAAACGCGACAACACCAAGTTAATCAAAAAGCGTATTCTGTACACGTCATAAAAGTTCCTTCCGGATTAAACGTAAACCAAATCCACGGTACTTGCACAGAAGATGCAAGACACACTGCCAGGAGCACGAGTTAGTGTGATTATCAGTAAATTTGCCGTTTTACATGGAAAAGCGGGTATCTGTAATGACATTTAGCATTCACCTTCTACAAGTTTTATATTATACTTTAATGTCGATAAGGAAACGCTTACTACAGAGGGAAAAAAATATATATACACATATATGCTAGCATTATATCAGACCTATATATATATATGTGTGTCAGTACAAATAAAATTATATAAATGGCTTCAGATAGCCTATGAATATTATAGACAGCCGAAATAAAGAGGTCAAACCAAATTGAGATGCTCGTAATATCAATTTATATTCGCGGGAGTTTTCTCCGAGAGCTCTTTCTGTGATCGCGGGGAACAGGGAGGGTAGTTTTTTCCAGGCTGTTGCTAGCGAGGATCATGATAGCAAATGTCCATGCGGTTTTGAAGTCACTTTAGTTTCAAGAATCGGGAAGTTGTTACAGTTTTATAATACTGTCATTGGAGTGTCATAAAACTAGAAACGCGTGAATTATAGCTTTATTTACAAGATGAAATTGTAACAGGAGGATAACCAGACTATCGAGCTTGGGATATCTACCATAAATTTTCAACTTCGTCTTCATACCAAGGTTTTTCATCAGCATAGACATATGTCCATACGCCTATTTCTTTTGATATACCAGTCATGAACCACACAAATGAGATATTCTTTAGGAATAAAAGTACTAAAGGAAAAGAAAACTAAATCGTCTCTTGTATGGTCTTATCATTTTGAAAGTCGAGAGCAGACTTCTGCGAAACGCAACCAAGAATTTAAGGATCTGTTTTTATGGTGTGCTTTGAAGTGCAAGTGATTGCGAGCCATTGATTTTATTCTTCATTCTCATTGATACTAAGTTATAAATTCACTATTATTGATTGTGGATATAGGGAAGCCCGCCATAGCAGGTTTCCCGAAATTCGTATGCAGTAGGGAGAGTCACCAAATATTTTGTGACGTAAGCTGTTGTAAGCACATCATTGTTTATTCCTTACTTATATATATTTAAAACAACGAAAACGGTACACAATTATGAAATATCCGACTAAAACGCTTCGAAACCTCCACAAATTAGTTCAAATTGTTAGTCACAGAAATTTAGATTGTTTATGTTTTTACTTCATGGATTGAAAACAAAAGTTAGTTTCTTATTCATCTTTACCGGTTATTCTTATAAATGAACATACGGGTAATCGATAGACAACCGTAATGCGTACATTCGGGAAGCCCGCCAATTCGTCTGCAATAGGGAAAACGCACTAGATTTATGAAACCGTCGGTAGTAAACGCATTTATGTCCATTCATCAATTGTCTAAATAATCATATTACCTTGAAACGTGTAATACTCGTAAAATAAAACTTGCCTGTCAGAATCACCTGAGGATAACCTGTTTCGAATCCTCCGTTAACCATTATTTCGAAACGTTAGTCACAGAATCATGGTTTGCATATTCTTAGTGTTTTTTCTAGGTGTGAAATAAAACGGTAGACTCTGTATATCTTACCAGTTCCGTCATATTCTGGAATTTGTAAGCTTGCCTGAACACATAAGCAGATTAGAATAAATGGAATTGTATTGTACGGATTACATACTATATACTTAACGTGAAGTATGTAATCCGTACTTCAGTTCCGTCATATTCTGAAATTAGTAAGCTTGC
>NC_061837.1:32982220-32984720 GCF_019202785.1 Penaeus chinensis
TAACAATTATAATAATGATCTTGATAACAATAATTATAATAATGATCATGATAACAGTAATTATAATAATGATCATGATAACAATTATAATAATGATCATGATAACAGTAATTATAATAATGATCATGATAACAATAATTATAATAATGATCATGATAACAATAATTATAATGATCATGATAATGAATATAAAAATACTCATGATAATGATAATTCTATTAATGATCTTTTGCATCCGCCCCCACCTTGTGTTGAGAGTGAAATCCCGGCTCTCGCTCCAAAGAAGGTGGCCTCACACACGCGCGCCTTTAATATCCATTCCTCTTGCTTTGTATTCAGAGATTCAGGATGATAATGATATGCAGTTTTGAGAGCATGTAGATAGAGTAAGTGTGTGAGCCCGAGAGCCGCCTGAAGACAAAATGCTTACGAGAGAGCTATGGAGGTCGAAAAGTTTATAGGTTTACAAGCACACAGATTCAGTTACACACACGCACATATGTGTATCACACACACATATTTATATATATATATATATATATATATATATATATATATATATATGTATGTATATATATGTATATATATGTATATATATATATATATATATATATATATATATATATATATATATATATATATACATGTATGTATGCATGTATGTGTGTGTGTGTGTGTGTTTACTTATTCATAAACTGGCATTCAATATTTCATATAAAAAGGGCATGGTATATTTTGCTAGCAGGTCTAAAATAACTATGTAATTCTTTATAATGTTTTCATAATGTCGAATGTTGGCTATTGTTAACCACTGTGGTGTAAAATCGGGAAACAAAATCACATTTCATCGTAAACCGTTTCTATCAAAAGTTTGATGTAAATCAGTTAATAATATTTCCCGAAGGTCACAATATAATGTTTAATGTGACCTCTGTAACAATCGCAGATGATAAGGACTACTGAGGCATTACATTTTAGCTGCTTGTGTAGACAATGCCTACATTACGCTTTTTGCCCCATGAAGTAAATTTGTATATCATTCAGTTCTTCCGGAGAAGTAAAATGGCGATTACGTGCCCCCCCCCCCTTCCCATTCCCAATACGTAAAGTGGCATTGTGACCTCATCAACTTGTGATTCCTCGTTCCCTAATAAATTCACTCTTAATTATATAATTGATGATATCCTCAGTCATTGTTGCATACCTTGAATGAAACTAATGTTTTGGATAGAAGACCTATGAGAATTTCTGCAAGCAATTTATAAGGTGTTGGTGATAAGGAAAAAAACGAGAGATAGAAAGAGGATTCACTAAATACCATCTGGTATAAGTACAAGTATAACAAGATAACCAAAACACATTATGTAGACGGGATTCGTGCATACACTCCCCGGACCGCGGTCTTTAGTTCGACAACTGTCTAAAGATATCAGCATTTGAAAGTTTGTTCATAAAAAAAACCAGATCTATGTTTCTGTAGTGATTGGAAGGCCCATTCTCTGTGGAGGTGTTGTGAATGGGGTGAACAGCTCCATTTTGTAATCTACGTAAAATCTCTTTATTAACAACATAAACTGTCTTAAATCCTTTGTTGTATGAACGGCTTCCCCAGTTTTATATTTTCTCTCCATTAGCTGTATTATCAGGTACAAACAACACATTATTTGATGCATAACACAGGTTTTATGGAAAACAATTACAATTATTATTTTTTTCAAAATTCTGCGAAAGTCAGATTCCGCCGTTGATATATATACATACAAAATATATATTTTTACTGTACATGAATTAAATATCATCATAGACAGCGGAAAAATGTATACCTCTGGAAAGGTTAAATAGGCAAATATCTAAGCACAAATTCATTTTTTAAATAACTATGAATGTGAAAAGCTACCAGTGATATATAACTATATTCTGTATCATAGTTCTATGCGCATCCCGATTTAAAAATATTTTGTAAGCCTGAGATTAAACTCAAGTCTCAGGCATGATTGCATCCAGGTAGTAGAACGTACGCATGGAAACATATCTATATCTATATCTATATCTAAATATGTATATATATACATATACATATGTATATATTTACATATAAATATGTATATAGTTACATATAAATATGTATATATATACATATATATATATATACATATATATATATATATATATATATATATATATATATATATAGAGAGAGAGAGAGAGAGAGAGAGAGAGCGAGAGAGAGAGAGAGAGAGAGAGAGAAAGAGACAAACACACACACGTATATATGTAGGTATGCAGGTATGTATTGTATTTACACGGTATGTTTCTTTCATAGCATGGCTATGCTTAATTTCACGATTGCATTATACCTATATTCCCCTGTCCCTCCCAATTACCCCTCCAAATGTGGAAATCCGCGAGTTATCATTAGAATTCCGGAGAATATGATTAAAACAACACAATCAACATGTCCTGCTGCCTGCACGTCGGCTGTAAAGATCCCACGAAGGCA
>NC_061837.1:33002220-33009720 GCF_019202785.1 Penaeus chinensis
TTCGAGGTGGGCTGGGGTTCGAGGTGGGCTGGGGTTCGAGGTGGGCTGGGGGTCGGGTGGGCTGGGTTTCGAGGTGGGCTGGGGTTCGAGGTGGGCTGGGGCTCGAGGTGGGGGTGTTGGAATGGGAAAAAGGTTATGGGGGTTAGGGTAATAGGAGGAAGTTAGGAGGGGGGTATGAGTACTTGGGTAATGAGGGAGGTTATGGGAGAAAGTGGGGTAGGTTATGGGAATTGGGGTAAAGGGGGAAACGTTATGGAGGAGGTCATAAGAGTTGGGGGGGGGGGGGGATGGGTGCTCCCCAGTAAGCCTCGATCCCTATTTGGGGGGGGGGGGGGGGGGGCTTCTAAGTTTTAAAAAATTGGGGAAATATGGAAGGTTATGGGGGGAGACTATAGGAGTTGGGGGGATGGGGTAATAGGAAGAAGTTATGGAATGGGAGAAAGGCAGAAAGAGAGAGAGGCAGAGAGAGAGAGAGAGGGAGGCAAAGAGAGAGAGAGAGAGAGAGAGAGAGAGAGAGAGAGAGAGAGAGAGAGAGAGAGAGAGAGAGAGAGTCAAAGCGAGAGAGAGAGAGAGAGACAGAGACAGAGACAGAGAGAGAGAAAGAGGCAAAGAGAAAAAGAAAGGCAGAAAGAGAGAGAGAGGCAAAAGAGAGAGAGAGAGAGAGAGAGAGAGAGAGAGAGGGGTTGAAGACCACTTTACATATCAAGAAATTATCATATTCTCCGGTTCGGACAGTATATTAATCCATTTATTTTCGTTAATATTTCAAATGACTTGTAAAGTGGGCTTAAAGAATACGAAAGGTGCTTTGTAACGTGAATTGATTGTTGGAGTAGTGACGCCATTTTGTGTGTGTGTGTGTGTGTTTGTGTGTATAGCAAAGACGGTATTATTTCGCAATAAATGTACATATATATATATACATATATTAGTACATTATTCATCAATTTGTTCATTCATATATGCATGCATGCGCGGCGCACGTGTGTATAGTTCTATTTCTACACGATTATATCTGCGAGGTTGTTTGAATGCATGTGTCTATCTATATACCGCTATCCATATCGTACAGTGCGAATTTTGTGAAACAAATACATACACATCGAAAGGAAGAGCATGTTTGTGTTTCGTTTGCATGTTGTTGTCATAACACGTGATACAACCAGTTAAACCTCTATTCCCTGCAGTTAGGACCACATCTTGAGGAAATGTTGTGATGGGCCAATTTATGGTCCTCGACAAGGCCTGGATTTCGCAGCACCATGACTGATCCCAGATGAAGGTGGAAGAGGAAGCGACATACGTCTTGTACCCCATTACTAACACAAGGGAATTGATAACTATGGTTGGAAGTACGCAGTCTGAGAAACACACACACACACACACACACACACACACACACACACACACACTCACATATATATATATATATATATATATATATATATATATATATATATATATATATATATATATATATGTATGTATATATACACATAAATATGCATGCATAAAACACACACACACACACACACACACACACACACACACACACACACACACACACACACACACATATATATATATATATATATATATATATATATATATATATATATACATAAATATGCAAGCATAAAACACACACACACACACACACACACACATACACACACACATATATATATATATATATATATATATATATATATATATATATATATATATATGTGTGTGTGTGTGTGTGTGTGTGTATATATATACAAACATATGCATGCATAAAACACCCACACCCGCATACACACACCCACACACCCACATACCCACACACCCACCCACACACACACACACACATACACATATATATATATATATATATATATATATATATATATATATATATATATATATGTGTGTGTGTGTGTGTGTGTATGTGTGTGTGTGTAGGTGTGTATGTGTAAATATATGTATATTTTATCTATTTATTTCATCATCTATTTATGCATATATGCAAATAGATATTTATGTTATATAGATAGATAAATTTGGATATAGATACATACTGTACATGCATACATACATATATACATGCATGTTCGTGTGTGTGTGTGTATGTCCTCACCTACACACACCAGTATATATGCATCCACACAGTAGAATACTCTTTTACCTCATAGTAATCCACAACTAGCCGGTTATTTACAGCCGCTTTCTCATTATAAAGCCACTGGCACGGTGATCTTTCCATAGCTACACGAGAGACGAGAGCAAGACCTGAAAATGTTGCAGTTTTCCACTATCTCTTGGTTGATGAAAAGCCTAAATATTTTATAGATTTTGGGGGAAGTTACATTTGTGTAAAAGGGATATATATAATGTTCTATATTTTTTATTTGTTTGTATTTGAGACTTATTTTGTTTATAAGTGTTTTTTATAGTTGAAGTTTTTGGTGTTGCCGATAATGATTTGTCTAATCTTCATTATATTAACTAATTACAGTAAAATAATAGCAGTAACAGCAATGCTAAAAATTATGTTAATAATAAAGATGATAACGGATGTACAATGAAAATATTAGTAATGATAATAGTAATGATGATTATATTCATAATGATAATAGTAATGATGATTATGTTCATAATGATAATAGAAATAAAAAATACAATTTGTAATGATAAGATAATAACCATAATAATAATGATTATAATAATAATAATGATAATGATAATGAGGATAATATAATAGTAATACAGAAGATATCATTGATTATAATAGTGTTAATAATGATTATACTTTTAATATAAAAATGATAATAATGATAATGATAATGGTAATAATAATGATAATAGTAATAATAGTGATAATGAGAATGGTAATGATAATGAGGATAATATGGTAATAGTACATATGATTGTAATAATTATAATAGTGTTAATAATGAAAATAATTTCATTATAAAAATTATAATGCTAATCGTAATAATGATAATAATGATAATGGTAATAATGATAATAATGATAATGATAATGATAATTATGATAATCGTAATAATGATAATAATGATAATGATAATCGTAATAATGGTAATAGTAATAATAATGATAATTATAAGAATGATAGTAGAAGTAACGGTAGTGGTAGGCCTACTATAACTACTAGTGATAATAATGATAACATCAATAGTAACAATAATAAGAATAATTATGATGATGATAATAGCAGTAATAAGAATAACAACAACGCTAATAATAATAACATTTTTATTCATAGTGGTAATAATAATGATAACAATAATAATAATAATAATAATAATATTAATAATAATGAAAATAATGATAATAATAATAATGATGATAATAATGATAATAGTAACAATAACGATGATGATTACAACAGCAACAATAATTATAACAATAATAACAATAATAATTAAGTAATAATAGTGATGATGATGATAATAATGAAATAATAATAGTGATCGTGATAATAATAAAGATACTAATAAAACTACCACTACTACTACTTCTACTACTACTACTAATAATAATAATAAAATATTAATAATAATAATTATAATTATGATGATACCAATAATAACAATGATAATGATAATAATAATGAAATGATAAAAATGATAATTGTAATAATAGCAAAACCAATAAAAATAATGATGATAACAATAATGATAATAATGAAGAAATATTAATAATAATAAAGATAATAATAATAATAATATTGATAATAACGTAGTGTGATCCTCATGAAACCAGGTGTCCCTTGCCTTCCCTTGATGCTTGCGAGGGATACAGGCGCAAAGACCTGGTTAACCCCTGTCAATTCAAGTTATTTATATGGGTTTGTTACAGCGTGATAATCTCTTTCCGATATTCAGCCTACCCATAGAATGAAATACTAAAATTGACCGATGGAAAAACTTTAAAAATACAAAATATAAAAGAATATGCTGAAGGCTAAACTAAACTAGAGGAAATGACTTCCAAAGTGGAGAGTCTCGCTGAAGTCCTTACAACTAAAGCAAAGACAAACCAGCAAGTCTGGCGTCACAGCTGAAAGCTTAAAAAGAAATCCCCAAACCTAAGAATCGAATAAGCAGCATAAAACCCGGGTCTGGCGGAGCTAAAACAAGAAAGGGAAAACTAAAAGATCACTCAGACTTCCTACTACGAAAGATTAAGAGTTACAAGTAAAAAAGGAAAGAATACCAGCCAAGTTTATTATTAAAAGCAAGATGGTAAAATTTGAAGATCACCTCCAACTCTTCAGCAGAGGATGTCAGGTACATCAGTGCTTAGCTTAATATCTTCCGTGATTAACCCTCGTTGTTCATTTAAAATACGGCGACGCTGCTGGTTTTTATCGCTAAGGACTGAACGAAACACTCGCTGATTGCCTTGACCTTCTCTTTATTGTTTTAAATTTTGTGCTTACATTTCCTTGGGGGCGTCAGAGGCAAACACTGTTAAAACATATTTTCTTTCAACAAATACAATGAAAACACACAAATAAAATGGGCAAAAGTAAAATGAAAAGCATAAAAATTAAAATTATAGAAAAAGAAATGCAATGTAATTTAAAATAAATAATAAACGAAATATAAAACATTTCCCCTAAACTCAAAATAAAATGTTTAAAATACTAAAAGGAATAAAATCGAATAAAAGTAACTTCAAAAGAATGTCTAGTTATGAAATTATAGATTTAAAAATCACAGAAAACCAAATAAAGAAGGGAAACTGAGGTAAAACGATAAAGCAAATAAAAAAACGCGGAAATCAAACAAGATAAAACAAAGCGAGATAAGCGACAGTCAGCAGCCTCTCCTCCAGCACGGGCAACCACAGCGGAGAGAACGACATGCAGCATCCAAGGCTACCTTACAATTAAAACAATAATAATTAAGATGAAGATGACGATGAGGATGAAGATGATGATGTCGATGAGGATGAAGATGTAGATGAGGATGAAGATGAGGATGAGGATGAGGATGAAGATGAAGATGAAGATGAGGATGAAGATGTAGATGAGGATGAGGATGAGGATGAGGATGAGGATGTAGATGAGGATGAGGATGAAGATGAAGATGAGGATGAGGATGAAGATGAAGATGAGGATGAGGATGAAGATGAAGATGAGGATGAGGATGAGGATGTAGATGAGGATGAGGATGAGGATGTAGATGAGGATGAGGATGAAGATGAGGATGAGGATGAAGATGAAGATGAGGATGAGGATGAGGATGTAGATGAGGATGAGGATGAAGATGAGGATGAGGATGAAGATGAGGATGAGGATGAAGATGAGGATGAGGATGAGGATAAGGATGTAGATGAGGATGAGGATGAAGATGAAGATGAAGATGAGGATGAGGATAAGGATGTAGATGAGGATGAGGATGAAGATGAAGATGAGGATGAGGATGAAGATGAAGATGAGGATGAGGATGAGGATGTAGATGAGGATGAGGATGAAGATGAGGATGAGGATGAAGATGAGGATGAGGATGAAGATGAAGATGAGGATGAGGATGATGATGAAGATAAAAGTGAAGATGAGGATGATGATGAAGATGAAGATGAGGATGAGGATGTAGATGAGGATGAGGATGAAGATGAAGATGAGGATGAGGATGAAGATGAAGATGAGGATGAGGATGTAGATGAGGATGAGGATGAAGATGAAGATGAGGATGAGGATGAAGATGAAGATGAGGATGAGGATGAAGATGAAGATGAGGATGAGGATGAGGATGTAGATGAGGATGAGGATGAGGATGTAGATGAGGATGAGGATGAGGATGAAGATGAGGATGAGGATGAGGATGAAGATGAGGATGAGGATGATGATGAAGATAAAAGTGAAGATGAGGATGATGATGAAGATGAAGATGAGGATGAGGATGTAGATGAGGATGAGGGTGAAGATGAGGATGAGGATGAAGATGACGATGAAGAAGATGAAGATGGCGATGACGATGGCGATGGCGATGGCGATGGCGATGACGATGGCGATGGCGATGGCGATGACGATGACGATGACGATGAAATAGATGAAGATGAAGATGGCGATGCCGATGACGATGAAGATGAAGATGAAGATGAAGATGATGACGATGACGATGTCGATGACGATGAAGATGATGACGATGACGATGTCGATGACGATGACAATGAAGATGAAGATGAAGATGAAGATGATGACGATGACGATGGAGATGAAGAGGACGATGACGATGACGATGAAGATGATGATGAAGATGAATATAAAGATGTAGATGAAGAGGACGATGGCGATGACGATGAAGATGTAGATGTAGATGAAGAGGACGATGACGATGACGATGAAGATGAAGAGGACGATGACGATGAAGATGAAGATGTAGATGTAGATGAAGATGACGATGACGATGACGATAACGATGACGATGACGATGAAGATGAAGATGAAGATGAAGATGAAGATGAAGATGAAGATGAAGATGTAGATGAAGATGACGATGACGATGACGATGACGATGTAGATGAAGATGGCGATGACGATGACGATGACGATGAAGATGAAGATGAGGATGAGGATGTAGATGAGGATGAGGATGAAGATGAAGATGAAGATGAAGATGAGGATGAGGATGAAGATGAAGATGAAGATGAGGATGAGGATGAAGATGAAGATGAAGATGAAGATGATCAAATAATACTCCGAATACCAATGATCTCTATATCACCACTTTACCTCAACTGTTGATCCTGGTTGCGTAACCCGACCCCCCCCCCCCCCCATCCATCCTTCATTTAAAGCAAGTAATTACAGACGGCCACTGAACAACACTATAAATTTTGTGTCGAGTAGGGTTCATCTTACATCCAATTTCGAACCTATTTAGAAATTCTTGAAATGCAGATGAGAAATATTCGACGACTGGCTACGTGTGAGGAGGAGGAGGAAAGGGGGGGGGGTAGAGGGGGTGAGGCGAAGGTAAGTAGGAGAGTGGGAGAAAGAGAGAGAGGAGAGAGAGAGAGAGAGAGAGAGGAGAAGAGAGAGAGAGAGAGAGAGAGAGGGGGGGGGGGGGGGAGAGAGAGAGGAGAATAATGATAATAATAAGGAGAATAATGATAATAATAAGGAGAATAATGATAATAATAAGGAGAATAATGATAATAATAAGGAGAATAATGATAATAATAAGGAGAATAATGATAATAATAAGGAGAATAATGATAATAATAAGGAGAATAATGATAATAATAAGGAGAATAATGATAATAATAAGGAGAATAATGATAATAATAAGGAGAATAATGATAATAATAAGGAGAATAATGATAATAATAAGGAGAATAATGATAATAATAAGGAGAATAATGATAATTACTATTATTATTATTATTATTATTATTATTATTATTATTATTATTATTATTATTATTATTATTATTATTATTATTATTATTATTATTATTATTATTATTATTATTATTATT
>NC_061837.1:33047220-33049720 GCF_019202785.1 Penaeus chinensis
GTATTGATAAAAAGCAATAACACCATACTCGTAATAATAGTCGATGATTATATAGAACAATAATAAAATAGATTATGATAAAACAACACGAAAGCAGGGAAATATCGAATAAATATGCAGACCGCAAGCCATTTTGCATCTGTATCTTTGATTTAGGTAAATCACACACAGTAATATATATGTAAAATAAGGGACCAATTCACACCTACATTAAGCAAATATGTGGGAGAAATGATACAGCGCATAGGACTTTATAACGAGAAATGACTGAATGAATACGTAAACACGACTGTTCGTTGTAAACAAACGGTGAGGATTAAATTGTCCTCACTATGTTGGAAATAATTACGTTGCTGATACCAGGATAACAAGATGCACAAGGGTTTTGCGATGAACAGTATTTATTAAAGATGTTTGGCTGATATTTCCGTGTACTAGTGCTAAAGGGGGCTAACGATTGCCTCCTGATGGTATTTAAGAAATCTGTTATTATACGTCATGTTTAAATTTTGTTTTTTTCATTACTGAATAATATCGTTTGTGTTATCATTTGTCCTGCTTATTGAATATTATAGTTTATTTTGCTCTGATTTTGTTGATATTTCTTTTATCATTATTATTAGGCCAAAACAAAAAAAAAAAAAAAAATCAGGCAGGTTGGGTTGTTTTCTTTCTCTCTTTCTTTCTTTTAAAAAAATAATGTGGTGAACCTGTTTGCGGACACCGGTTCACTCTATCCCTTGCCTCCCGTCCCTCACTGTGTCCTTTTGTTCAATTTCTTGTAAGACCAAGTCTATTTATACATTGTATACATAGACTTTGTCTTGTCATTGCACAAATAGTGGGAAAAAATAAAACTGAAGGTTAAATTCAAAATATAAATAATTTTTTGGAGCCTCTCTACTTCAGTACACTGTAAGAGGTGGACAAAAGGCTGTCTTCACAGCTGTTTCACAAGATAATGCAATGGTTGACTGATATATGCAAGGTTCAAAAATTCTACACACCCCTGCTAAGGACTGACTCACAATCCTTAAAATGCTAGGAAAACTAAACACTCTTTCATCAACTAAATGTTAATTTTATAATTGGTTGTATTGAAGTTTCAGGATCTGTGGAGTGTGCCCAAGGCAGAACATTGGAATATGGTTTTGAAATGCCTGAAGGGGGGCAGGGTTTGACATGGAACCAACCAATGGACTGAAAATGCCCAGTCTCCTTCCTTGCCATATTTAAGCTGACACTAGAATCACGTTGGTCTGTCCTAGGACTGCTCCACTGACGGCGTCATGGTTGTACGTGAGGTACCATAAAGCGTTACATGAAACCTGGAAGAATGAAAAGTAAATCAAAATGTATCCAAACAGTTTCCACTCCCGAAAAGAGAAAAACCTGTCATATACAACACACTACACAATCCATGGAACGAATAATAAAATATATATATAAAGTTTGTACCTCGGAGTTCCAGACATTTGTCAACACACCTGAAAAAAAAAAAAAAAAAAATGTATAGAAGCAGCAGTGTTATTCCCTCAGCACTTGTACTTGGCTGGGGCATAAAAATAATAATGGATGCAACCAAAGAACGCAGAGATAAAACTTACCTAGACAATGTGTTTCCCTCAGAATCAGAGTCTGTGCTTGGAAGGACAGGCTGCGACGCAGCAGAAGGGCAGCCGCATGTTGTAAAGTTCATCCTTTTAGGTTAGTGCAGCACGCTTTGCAGAGAGAGATGAACCATTGAAAAAAATAGAAGAGTATTGTATCTTATGAAACCATGCTACAGGTAACAGAACAGGTAAAAACATACGCCAATTCAAATATTATGAGAAGCAGGGTCAAGTGGGCAAACACTGCAAGAGGAGTGAAGCATGAAGTTTGCCCAAACATCAAAAACATTTGTTAAATTCGTTCTTTCTTTTGTTGCTTTTTTCATTCATGTCAAAAACTAGTAACAAGAAGGAATGATTTCCACAAAAGGAAAGATTCAGAAACAGCTGATTGCATCAAGAGCACATGACTTTGTTTACAAACAGAAGACTGAAGTCCAACCAAATCGCAGCCATGAACTCACATGACTAAACAATGATTGCATATGTGCCACCAATGCCACGTGGTCTTCATGGGTTGCACATAATATTTTGGAGAATAGCAGGGGCAACTAGGGACCAGTATTGTCAGTCCTTAATTTTTAAAAAGATTAGAACAAAGAAACTTATCTGTGAGGCCTAGGGAATGTTGAAAATTGCTAGGAGGCTTAAACCGATTTCTAGACTAACATCACGCCATTCTGCATTGCTAGAATTACTTGAGGAGGAAGATACTTGCGCAGTTACCGTGAACTGATCACCCTTCAAAGTCCTTGAATATAGCAGCGAATATCGAATTAAGATCGATAGCTTCAAAAGCACGCTTCCCGTGCGAGTGAGGAGCACATCTGTCCATACCAAAGGTAAATAGCGCTGACATTGTCTTTTTTTTCACCACAAATCCAAGC
>NC_061837.1:33057220-33059720 GCF_019202785.1 Penaeus chinensis
GGGGGGGGGGGGGGTGACGGTGGAGATGATGACGACGATGATAATGAGAGTAATGATTGTACAATGTGTGATATTTCTTTGGTGATATCCATGGTATTTGCAATGATGCTGATTATATTGCAAAACCCTTGCTTGGTGATGTTTATAGCAAAATAATAGTTATTGGGTTATTATGTACAAAAGATGATACGGTGACTTAGATACTTGTAGACCATAATTACATAGCTATGATTGTGTTCATTACCTTGATAATACGACTGAATACTAGGAATGATATGAGATAAGCTAATGAAATTATCAATATCACTTGCTTAAACATAGAAAAATCATTGTTTTAGATAGAGAGCGCATTATCTCACCTTTACTAAGATATCATATCAACAGGAATTTAAAATCAGAGAATAAGGGTTAAAAAGTAAAATTGCTTGGTAGGCATAATAATATTCTGTGGCTTATCAATCAATACCTTACGTTTATGGAGATCATTCTGCATAAATTCCGTTGGTCAAAAAGATATAAAGATCTGTAAATACACTTACAGCTAAACAGACCGAAACAATGATACTTGCGAATCATTAACCATACGGTGTTTCATCCCACACAATTACTTTAATTCCGACTCTTGATTCATTGGGAAAAAAATATTAATCTACTCGGCTATCAAAGACGAACATACAGCTCAGATTGTCAAAAGTCTATTGTTAGGAGAGGCGCCAGGGAAAAGAAGAGATTAAATATAGACACGGAATAGATATTGATCGATGTGTGTGATAACGGTGGCTGCAACATTATCATAGGCTTTGTTATTCTCAGGTAAAGAAGTGTCGAGGGAGTTCTTAGAAGAGTGAAGACAAGAGATAGATGATTTTGAATACTCAGTTACTTATGATGCATAGATGGGTAGGGCGATAAACATGCAGATAAATATAGATAGACAAAGAGTAACTCCTTGTATATGTATATAAAATGATATAAACATCCATACATAAAGCTAGATAAATATACGTTCACGTAAATATAGATATTTACACATAAACATACCGCAAAATAGATACATACACTAAACAAGGCGAATGCTCCATGCATATGTACAAATGACAGTGATAGGAACAGTTGTGCTCGTCTTTGTTGCATATGTTTATTGATGTAAGCACGCACATATAGCTACACGCACAAACACACACACATATGTATTTATGTATATATATGTGTGTGTGTGGGTGTGTGTGTATTCATATACATATGCACGCAGACGCATGCCTGTGTGTGGCGCGTGTGAATCGCCCTAATCAGTAAGAATGGATAGTTAGATTGCTCACCGCGATACTCAATAGAGCGAATATTAGCTGACTCAGAGATACGATTTCCCTCTCAAGGCGACAGAGGAAGATTCCGGGGCTGAAGAATGGCTTGAACGTGACAAGTTTCAAGAAAAGAAATGTCTAAAGATTGAAGAAGGGATGGGTGGTGTGTGTGTGTGTGGGGGGGGGGGGGGGGGTAAGGAGATGAGCAGCCTAGGTCTATAATTTAGTTAATATTTTTGCCTGTTTTTAATTATTTTTATTTCGGTTTCCAATCACACGCATGCACACACACACACACACACATACACACACACACACACGCATATATATATATATATATATATATATATATATATATATATATTATATTTGTTTATTAATAAATATTTGCATATACATGATTATATATATATATATATATATATATATATATATATATATAGATATACACAGATACATACATACATACATACATATATATATATATATATATATATATATATATATATATGTCTGTGTGTCTGTGTGTGTGTGTGTACCTGTATGTATGTGTCTGTATACATATATATATATGTATATATATAATTATTTATTTATTTATTTATGAGTGTGTTTGTGTGTGTGTGTAAGCATGTATATACTTTAACCGTTTTTTATATAAATAAAAACGAAGAGAAGGATTTTAAATCGTACCAAGTGCATCAACTTGTAAAAAGTCATTACAGTACCCTGTTTTAAGTCAGTATTGCAGAAAAGTTCATCGCCCTCTTGCAACATACCTGCAATCGTCCTTTTGTGAAATGTCGACATTCACATCTTTTACCATCAGGAGCTAAGACGTTAATCCCTGACAATCAATTAGAAGAAGACTGATTTCGCAGAAGACTTGAGTTTTCTGCGAACCGAATCAACTTACGGAAAATCGAAATTAATAACCGCCGGAGGACGTGGCGAGATTTTATTTTGATTTAATACATGTTTCGTAAACACGTATACTCATATTGATAAAGATCTTTATTTATTGGTTTCTGGTGTTCGTTTGTCATCCGACTGACTTCCTTCGTTTTGTTCAAAAGTCCTCTTCATATATCTTCGGCAGCTTTATTTATATTGTAATAAGTGTTTGTCGTTTTGAAGAGCACAGAAGTTCATGTCACATGGGAACCAAGGGGAGCCAATCAACGAGTCGGGAAACG
>NC_061837.1:33067220-33069720 GCF_019202785.1 Penaeus chinensis
GCTACATTAGGATAGAGTTAGGTGCGTAAGGCTGAAGGTGGATGCTGATCGTTATAACTAATATGTATAATTAAGCCGTGGCATAACTAAGATATGTAATGAAGTTGTGCATTTGCCTTATCTCGTAGCCAATAAGTAAAAATGACTCAAGATAATGTCTCATACTTCCTCTCGTATGCTTAATTTCTCATGCTCTCTGAAGTTGTTGAATATTTACATGGAAGGACATAGAGAGAATGTATCTGAATGTAAGATTGACTAGCTTTCCATGTCTTACGGAACCTGATTTTTATCATAATAGGACACATGTCTATTTTTCATCGCCAGAATATTGTTCTTCGAGTAAATAGCTTTGGCTTCCTTGATACAAGTGAAGGCGTATCCGAACCCGTTACCGCTGGCACTATCTTTCAGCATTCTAATATAAGATAATACAAAGACAAAACCATATTGATCTTGAAATATAAGACAGCCACAGTAAGATATAACACGAGATCCCAAACCTAATTTCCATTATACTCAACGGTAGAACTTAGCGAGAGGAGAGTATTTTACCTTTATTTCTATCAGTCTTTACCTTTGGTCAAGGAATGTGATGTTGCCTTGAGATAATCGTTTCCAGGTGAATGTTAACAAAACAGCCTATGTGAAACGTGTAGAATGATAACTAGTTATATTCGCGTGGGGAGTATTGTCAATATTTACACAAAGTGTTTCATGTCTTGTACAGCCATTACAATTGATTAAATTCCTTGTCTCTGATCTGATTATAAACCGGTAGTTAGAAAGATAGTTTATTATCCTACCACTGCGATAAAGTAAGGATTATGAGATATATAATTATGTTCTATCCTATCCGTGTATTACTAGGTTTACAAAACATTCAGATTTAAAACTGGAAAAGTTAGAGGGCCTTTTTATTGGAATATTGGTATTTCATTTCAGATCCATAACACATAATTTAGCATATAACACACATTGATATATGCGATTAGCCAATAAAAATCCGCTAAAACGTCTATAAAAGAGGAAACATTAGAAAAAAATAACATATTAGAAGAAAATTTCACGCGCAGACAGACCAGAACACAAGCTGTTTATGTCGACCAGCCGCAAAACATGTAAATTTAGACAAGGATCTTTCGTCACGGCAAATCCTGAAAATCCCCAAGGATCACTAAAAATCCGTAGTGACTCCGGATATTAGGTCCACCCTGACACTCGCTCGATCACCGGCCTATCCTAATTTATACGGCGTGAGTCTCTCTGCCTGGATGGGACGTATTATTCGGATTTGCTCTATTGCCAGCGATCTCAAGCGTGATTGGTGTTTACTCTAGCTGCTTATGTGTGTGCGGGGACAGGCAGGTATCTGAAGAATATACATACATACACACGCACACACACACACACACACACACACACACACACACACACACATACACACATACACGCACATACACACACACACACACACACATACATACACGCACACACACACACACACACACACACATACACATTCAAACAAACAAACAAACAAACACACACACGCTAACACATATACACACACACACGACTATATAGAGATAGACAAATATGTCTCCTATGTTCATAAATGTATATAATGCAGACTGATATAAAGGAATATAAAGGAATGCTAAGAAATTAATATTGTAATTAGGAACATTGATATAAACTGTTGCATTTAGACATACTGATATATGTATACTTATAGGATGAGAAGAAAAATATTACATATACAATATCGATTGCTTTACCCTTGCCAATATGTCTTTTCGCCATTCCTTTATTAAATTCAAATACTATTTAGTTACTTGTTTATTAGGAAAAAAATGTTGGCAGAGTTGGTGATGTATTGCTTTGTGAGTCAGTTTGTATGTATCAGTGGTATTAAGTGTATATTTCTGGTTGATTATTAGTGTTTGCGTATAATGGGTCAAGACACAGAGATGTTTTGATTGTATATCATGGACACAATTTCGTGGCAGAATAGGAAATGATCTTAATGTAAGATAGGATTATTTTTAAAGATATAAGAAGCTAATGACGTTACTAACATATATGTTATTTTTTTCACTGTGTTAATCTTTTGAAAATAGGTAGGTTAAGCTTTGAAGAGATTTCATATGACGTAGCTTTGAAGAGATTTATAATATAATATAATTTTGAAGAGTGCTTCGTGATAAAAAAAAATTGTTTAGTTAGACTAAATCACACATACAAAACACACATATGCACGTACACACACATACACGCGCGCGCGCAGACAAACACACAAACAAACAAAAAACAAACAAACATAATCTCCTCCCCCACACGCTAGTCAATATACACAAAAGGTCACCTACGTTCATACATACAGGCATTAGTCATATTAATAAAAATAATGATAATCCTCTATTGTTGCTAAGCCTGAAGTGGCGGCGATGGGGCTGCTTGGATTGCAAGTGGATATCGGGTATAAAGAGTGGATACA
>NC_061837.1:33092220-33097220 GCF_019202785.1 Penaeus chinensis
CCGTCGCGTTTGGGGTGTGCGGTCCTCGTGTTGGAGCTTGGCTAGGTCATGTTTCTTTCGTTAATCGCCCGCTCTGAACCGCTCCCTCGGCCCAGCGTCTCCACTCTGCATCTCCCCCCCGAAGCGCGCTTCGCTTCTCTCTCAGCGTGCTCTCATCTCTCTGCTCCTCTCGTCTCTCTCTCTCTCTCCTTTCTGCTCGCTGCATCCCAATACTGCTCCCTCGCTCTCTCGTTCTCTCATCGCCTGCTCGCTCCTCTCTCGCGCTCTCTCTCTCTCCCACTCGCGTGGCTCTCTCTGTGTTCTTTGCGCGTCGTTTTCTCGATGTTTTCTTCCGCGCCACCGGCGAGTGTGTGCGTGCGGGCTACGCTGCGGCTCTCTCGGCCACATACGCGCGCGCAGCGCGCACGCCTACGCGCTCGCTTCTCTCGCCGCGCTCGCCGTCCCGCTCTCGCGCTCTCTCTCTTCTCGCGTCGTCCTCGCTCTTTCGCTCGGCTTCTCCCCTCGTCTCTCCATCTCTCGCTCTCTCTCGCTCTGCTGCCGCCCCCTCTCCCCCGCCACCTCCCCTCACATCTACCCTTTAATACTGAAAACTTCTAGTAAGTTGTCGCCCGCCCACCCACCCCTGTACCACTCCGTGAGCAACCACGTCCTAGCTCCGAGAATTCCCCAACTGTATGCATCCAGGAGGAAGATACCCCCAGCTCTCTGAGTGGATATTCTTGTGTTGATGCAACAACAAAAAAACCCCTGCAAGCTATATAAGATAACAAATCATATCATATGAAGATCCTTGCTGGAAAAGCTTATATTTATTTTCCCAATCTCAAGAAATAATGCGCGGCAAGTGATAGATGATTGGGATAAAAATGCGGTCGAACAAAGGAGTGAAAGCAAAAGGGAGAAGGATGCTCATTGCTCAACTTCTGAATGTGTCACAAACCAGACTCATCCAAGGCCGCATTTACTTGGGGAATTTTCAGTTGCCACGCGCGACCATAACAGCCTGCGGTGGATGTGGCGTCCTCATTTCAGGGCTGCTGCTCGAAGTAGTCAGTGCCAACGGCGAAACTTGGCCGAGGAATAGAGCGGCAAAAAGAGAGACGAAGTAGATGAAGAAAGATTTGGATTGCGAGCTCGTCCTCTTTCGGGGCGGAAGAGAGAGAATATGAGGGCCAAAGGAATTAAATTTTCAATATTTTCTCTTCGCGGTATCCCCGTCTTTCTCTTCCTCCAAGCCGCTCGAGGGAACACCGTGGAGGATCTGATCAAGTGCGACACGAAGCAGGACTCGAGTTCGGTTTGTGATTTCAAGGAAGTGGCGAAATCGGAGTTCAGTCGAGAGTGCTTCGTGAGTTTGAAGGAGCTGTCGAATGTTTTTACTTCGGATGAGGCGAACTATACAATGTACGTGAGGCCAGACAAGGGCTTTCTATACCTGAACATGTTCTTCCTGAACGGGAACGAAAAACAACTATTTAATGCTCCTTTAAAAGTCGGTCGACGGCATCTCGATAACCGACAGTGGTACCAGCTGACGCTTAAGAGAGAAATCCAGCCAACTAACCAGAGGTACAGATGGACTCTCGGCGACAACCTGAGGACAGAATTCATACCTCTTTGGAAAAAGACGTACCAAGTGATCCTGGGAGCGCAGGGCCCGGTGGCCTGGACTGATGGGTGCGACCCCCGAACTTCAGCCAGCATGATGAAGCCGTCGCAGAACGCTCCACCAGAGGACGACGAGGACCAGAAAACAAATGAACTGATCATTGCGCTTTCGTCAGCCGCCGCGGTTGTGATTCTGATCCTGATCGCCATCATCATCGTCCAGAATCGCCGGCGCTCACGCATCCTCGGCGAAACCTCGTCCGCTGAGGATACCATAACAACGATCATCGACTTCCCGATCCGCCCACCGCCGCCCGTGCCCACCGAGAAGAATTCTTACATCATCTCACCGTACGCCCAAGTGCACGACGAAGACTCCCACTTCTACGAGGAAGTGTACGGCACTGGCAAACGTCCGTTGCAAGGACAATCTCTTTCACGAACAATCCCCCGCGTGAGCCTCTACCCCCCGGGCTTCCAGCCTACAAAAACGGCAGATGGATACCCAGCAAGTACCCTCATCTGTGAGAACGACCTTCTAAAGAAACAGAGTGACGATCCTGATACAGTATGTCTGCAATTGGACAGCGAAAGGAGTGACCAGGATTCGGAGAGGGACAGCATTAACAGCACGTACATATCAGCGATTGATTCTCTGTGAAGAGAGCAACTCTTTAACTTGGTTCGTGTGTGTGTGTGTGTGTGTGTGTGTGTGTGTGTGTGTGTGTGTGTGTGTGTGTGTGTGTGTGTGTGTGTGTGTGTACACCTACGCATATATAATCGAACTATTTTTTGTATATGTAAATATGTATATAATTGTGAAATGTATATATATATACATATATATATAGTATAGTATATAGTATAAACTGTTTGTTCTTACCCTTTACTATACTTATAAAATTGTAAATACTTTATATCCTAATAAATGAATATGTAACTGCCAATGTTTTTTGTTTTTTTTCGTATTAAACATGAGGATACTTCTCTATAATATAACTAATGTCAAAACACACACCCACACACACACACATAAGCATTTGAAGGAGAGAACATTAACACATTTCCCCTATAAATGTAGTGTACGTGCAACGAAGACATTGCTAGCAGTGGGAAGTTTCCTTAATGTAATGGAGGAGCACTTCCTTCTCCATTTTCATATATATATAATGTTAACATAATCTGTTTGGAGCTGTGATTTACCCATTATTAAATATAATGTTGGAATGTGTTTGACGTTATTGTGAAAAGCGCTGAGTCATTTGTAATATTTCCTGTATATGCGTTTGTGCGTCACTAACAACCGTTAATAAGATTTCATACCTTACATATCATCCGAAACTTGAAAAAGACAAAAAGGAAAATGAAATAGATTCCCGAGAGTGTTATGCTCAGTCCAAATTTCGAAACTTTGGGGCATAACAGGTCCATTTAGGTCCAAGCAATACTTCAGGGATCTCAGCAACACTCGCCCCTCCTTCTTCCATCCTTCCTGTCTCCATCTCTCTTTGTTTCTTGTCTGTCCTTTTGGTCTGTCTGTCGTCCCTCAGTCCTCTGTCTTGTATTCTCTCTCTCTCTCATCTCTCTCTCTTCTCTCCTCTCTCTCTCTCTCTCCTTCTCTCTTCATCTCTCTCTCTCAATTCCCTCACTTTCCGTCTCTTCTCTCTCTCATCTCTCTTCCTCTCTCCTCTCTCTCCTCAACCTCTCTCCTCTCTCCGCTTCCTCTCTCACCACCTCTCCTCCTCTCTCCTCCTCCACCACTCTCTCCTCACCCTCTCTCTCAGCAGCTCTTCCGTCTCCCTCTCTCCTCCCATCTCCTCTCATACCTTCTCATTCTTTCTTCTTCCTCTCTCCTCTCTCTCCTCCTCTTCTCCTCTTCATCTCCTCCGTGTCTCCTCCTCTCCTCTCTCTACTCCTCCCTCCGTCTCTCCCTCTCGTCTCCTCCCCATCTTCTTCTCCTCTCGCTTCTCCTCACTCCTCCTTCTCCCTTCATCTCAATCTCTACTCTCTCCCTACCCTCTCGACTCTTCTACTCTGCCCCTCAGCAACCCTCTCCTCCCCTCCCTCCGCAGCTCCTCTATCTCTCTTCTCTTCTTCTCCTCTCCCTCATCCCCTCTCCAACTCCCTCCTCCCTCCCCTTGTTCTTTTTCCTTTCCTCGTTTTTTCCCCCCCCTGCTTTTTTCTTTTCTCTCTCCCCCTTCTTTCTCACCTCTTCCCTCTCCCTTTTCCCCCTCCCTTTCCTCTTTTCCCCTTCTTCCATTCTCTCCTCTTTCCCCCTCTCCTCTTCCTCTCATGGCCTCTCCTCCCCTTCCCCCTCTCTTCCTCTCCCCTTCCTCCTCTCACTTTCCTCCCCCTCTTTTCTCTACCTCCATCCTCCTCCCCTCCCCTTCCTTCTCCCCTTCACCCCCTCTCTCCTCTCCTCTCCTCCCCTCCCTCATCCCGTCTCCCTCCCCCTCCCCCTCTCTCTCACCATCCTCCCTCACTCCTCCCCCCTCCTCCTCACCTCACCCTCCGCGCACCCCTTCCTCCCTCTCTCCCCCCCCTCCCTCCCTCCCCTCTCCCCCTCACCCTCCTCACACTCCACGTCCCACTCCCTCTCACTCCCTCGCCTCCCCCTCCCTCCCCTCCCTTCCCCCCCTCCCCCCCATCTCCTCCTCCTCCTCTCTTCCTCTCCCTCCCCCTCCTCCCCTCCCCTCTTCTCTCTCCCCATCCCCTCCCTCTCTCTCCCCTCTCCCTCCCCTACCCTCCCTCCTCTCCGATCTCCCTCTCCCTCTCCCTCTCTCTCCTCATCTCCTCTCCCACGCACTCTCGACTCTCTCTCACCTCTCCCTCTCCTCCACTCTCTCTCTCCTCTCCTCTCTCTCTCTCTCTCTCTCTCCCTCTCTCTCTCTCTCTCTCTCTCTCTCTTTTCCTCTTTTTTCTCTCTCTCTCCTCTCCCTCTTTCTCTCTTTCTTTGTGTGTGTGTGTGTGTGTGTGTGTGTGTGTGTGTGTGTGTGCATTATTATCTTTCTTTCAGATCTGTTTATGGTTGCTGTGTTAGAGACTGTGTCTTATTTCAGTTTTTGGTTTACTGATAAATTTAAGTGCACACACCCACGCACATAATAACGCACACATATATAGTAATAATCTGCCTCATATAAAAAAAATTAAAGAATTTATCTTACACACGGATGAAATCATTAAAAGCTCTCTCAGAGATTATGAATAGATAAGTAATTAAAACATAATTATGATAAATAAGGAGTATATGATCCTTGTATGCAGATGACCTATGTTTATTAAGCTATTTTTCATTTGCTAGTTTAGTTATCAACAGCAGGTTAACAGAAATTTTACGACGTAAATCTTAAGACGGTGTTTGCAGAACGTCTTTCTATGCCATTATATTT
>NC_061837.1:33107220-33117220 GCF_019202785.1 Penaeus chinensis
TAAGGAAGTGCTATATGGTCATATGGCAAAGTATAGTAGCGAAAAGGGTTTGGAATGAGTTAATGATTAGGATAAAGTTACGGGCAGAACAGCAAAAGAGGGTAGTATGATAGTGAAAAGGGATGCGAGGGGGAGATGATGGGATATAGTAAAAAGTAAAGGTTGTTGGAAGAGGAAGGAGTTAAAGGAGTTAGGAGCATTATGATAAGGTACTGTGGCGAAAACGGCAAAAATAAGTTGACGATTAGGATAAGTGGACAGAACAAGAGAAAGAAGAAAAGAGAAAGAGAAGTAGAAGAATGGTCAATGGTTAAAAGCAAAATAAATGTGCTAGACATCTAAAGTCATGTAGCACTATAGCAAATGGTAGTGAAAGGTGGTTGAGTTAGTAATTAGTTGTCAAAGCTGGGCAAATGAATTGATGGCGAGTGCATGGGTTAAGATCGGGTAAGGCGATGTAAAGGGGTTAGATCAAGTGAAGGATGTATATGCGTTTGAGGAAGGAAAACAGGCTGTCAAAGCAGAAAGTGTGAGATTCTGTAAGGATGTCTGATAAGTTGGGAGGTCGGTGAAGGGAGGATAGCGGGGGGAAAGCAGAGGTACGGGCTGCTTCAAAACATGGACATGGCAATAGAATATGTGGAACTGAAAGAGGGACATTACATAGGGAACATAGGGGTGGATCGGATTGTGACATCAGATAGAAGTGTGTTATACGGGTGTGGCCAATGCGTAAGCGGGCGAGAGCCGTCTCCCAACGTCTGTTCCGATGAAATGAAGCTGACCAGGAGGAGATTGATAGTTTTACCGTATGTAATTTATTAGTGCGGAGACTTGATCAGAAAGATTGCCATCGATTATACAAGAAGGTCTTAAAGTATGGGTAATAATCCGTGGCTGGGATACGTGAGAAACGTGGTTGGTATGATGTAGACATAGCGGCGTAGCGTGCTAGAGTATCTGCTTGTTCATTGCCGGGGATTCCAACATGGCTGGGCACCCAGCAGAATTTGATTTTTTTATGGCGTGTGGACAGGTAGAACAGCCAGTTCTGGATCTTACAAACAAGGGGGTTGGTAGAGTGTATAGACTTTATGAGAGTTAGTGAGTTACGGGAGTCAGTAAAAATTGTGAAAGAGGATGAGGGGAGGGAGTATATGTGTTTTCAGGCAAAAAGGAGTGCATAAAGTTCTGTAGTAAGGACACTGGATTCAGGAGGGAGGGGGTATTTGAAAGTACGAGTTGAGAAGGTTACTGCAAAACCAGCACCGGAGGTGGATTTGGAGCCGTCAGTGTAAACATGGATACTAGAGGAATGAGTGGAGACATGGTCAAGGAAATGGGTGAGAAGGACAGCAGGAGGAATATTTGATTTTGGTGGGTCAGGGAAACCAAAGGAGCAAATACGGGGTAAGGTATAAGCCTTGGAGGGACAGAATGGACAGAAAACGGGAGGTCGGAGATGGGGAAAAGGGGAATGGGAGAGGAGGGTATCCATGCGAGTGGAGAAAGGAGTAGGTAAACGTGGAGAAGAAGCAAAGGTAGGAAGTAGGGATCGTGGGATAGTTAGTTTAGTGAGGGGAAGTTGGTGGAATCAAGCATAGCATCGGAGAGAGAGAAGGGTACGGCGTCGAGAGAGAGATGGTATGCCTGATTCAGTGTACAGGCTCTCAACTGGAGAAGAGTGGATGGCACCTAGGGCTAAGCGAAGACCACAGTGGTGGATTGTATCAAGATGGGCAACAAGAAAGGTTGAGGCAGAGGATTAGATATGGCATCCATAATCGAGAGTAGAGAGGATCAAGGTAACATGAAGATGAAGGAGAGTTTTGCGATCTGAGCCCCAGGATATATGGGATAGGGTTTGTAAGATTCGGAGACGGCGGCGGGCTTTTTCTTTAATGTATAGGATATGGTTTCGCCAGGACAGTTTTGAGTAAAATATAACGCCTAGGAATTTGCCAGAGGAACGGTGTTGGAGTGGAGTGCCATATAAGAAGAGTGGAGGTTTGAGACCTACACGTGCGCGAGAGGATGGAGAAAGATTTGGAGGTAGAAAAGCGGAAGCCATGGTTTGTGGCCCAGGAAGATACTGATGATATTGGGAGAGGAAAGTCTTTGTAAAGACACCCACGTTTCCACGTATGCCTAGCGAGGACAATTGTTGGAGAATATGGTACCGCCACGTAGTATCATATGCCTTTTCTAGGTCAAAGAATATAGCTAGGACGGATTCATGGCGTGCAAATGCAGATGTAATATATGTCTCAAAATGAGCAAGGGGGTCAGCTGTGCTTCGGGCACGACGGAAACCAAACTGGGAAGGAGAGAGAAGATTGTGAGATTCAAAATACCACATTAAGCGGAAGTTAACCATTCGCTCTAGTAGTTCACCATTGAACACATTTGGAGGTATAGGATCTTGAGGTTCGAGAAATAGCTGTCTGGGAAGCTTTTAGGACTGTAGTTATGAAACATTGTATCATATCTGAAATGGATGAGAGGGAGAATGGAGGGATATTAATAGCAGAGAGTGACATGAAAGTACGCCAGTCGGCTCTATCAAAGCACCAGCGTGGGGAGTTAGGAAGTGGTACATATGAAGTATGAGACAAGAGAACTGGAAAATGGTCTAGAACTGACTAATGGAAATCTAAATGAAAAGAAGAGGAGCATAGAGAGAGAGGTCAATGCATGAAAAAAATTGCTTGCGTGTATCAAAGGGTGTGGGGCGATCTGTATTAAGAATAATAAGGTCAGCTGTGGAGAGGAAGCGTTCTAGGGATCGGCCACGGGAGTTGGTGAAAGAATCACCCTAAAGAGTGTGGCGGCAGTTGAAATCACCAACTATGAGGAAATGTGGTTGGAGTTAGGGAATTAGATTTTCAAAAGCAACAAAGTGAATGGGGTGGGAAGGGGAGAAGTAGACTGAAATCACTGTGATCCAGCTGCGAAGAAAGGTAGTGGTTTGAAAGGGAGGTATGACATAAGGTGTTTTCTAATTGAGAAGTATAAACGAGACAAAGGGAGTGTGGGGAAGAGACAAAATGATAATTGGGGATTGGTATAGGAAGATGTGTAAGAAAAGTCTCTTGAAGGCACATAATGGATGGGTTATAAAAAGTAAGGATATGACGATGCTCGGGTCTGTGAGAACGGAAACAGCGAATATTCTAATGAATGATAATTATTCTTTCGTTGATTTATGAGTGATAACGATTGCAGTACGTGTTGGAGAATTTGAAGGGGAAGGAGCTAGAAGGTGGGATAAGGAATGAGAGGGGGGAGATTGAGTTGGATCAGGAGGGGTATTAGGAGGTGGAGGGTCTGGGGAGGGGGTAGTTGTGTTATAAGGGATTCACGTGTGTATCCATGAGGGAGTGGAAGGGATAGAGGGGATTGTGGGAGGGTTAATGTAGGTGGAGCTGGAGTAGGGGGGGTGGGCTGTGTTGGGAGGGGGTAGGAGGATAGGGTGTAGGGGGGATATGAGTAGGAGGAGGATGGATATCGGCAGTCATTTCGAGTGTGGAGGGAGCGAGAGATGTAGAATTTGAAGGTGGATGAGTGGTTTCAGTGTTAGTTTGGGACTCGAGTATATAGTTTTGAATATCTTCAGGATATTTCTGTAATGGAGTTGGTTGGGGAGTTTTGTGAGACAAAGGTTTTCTTGTGAGGGGGGGAAGAGAACACTGCTGTCTGAAGAGTAGGGGTAAAGGAAGGTGGTGATTGTGTGGTAGGGGAAGAGGGGGAGGAACGTTTAGTCTGTCTGTTGCGGGTAGTGCGGGGAGGGAGAGGGGGAGGTGTTGGGGCTGTAGTAGAGATTGGAGTGTCTGGATTTAGGATGGCAAAAGAATTTGACTGAGGAAGGTAGGAGGTAGAAGAGGGGAAGTTAGATGGAGGTTAATTGATTAATGGTTAAAAGCAAAATAAATGTGCTAGACATCTAAGGTCATGTAGCACTATAGTAAATGGAAGTGAAGGGTGGTTGAGTTAGTGATTAGTTGTCAAAGCTGGGCAAAGGAATTGACAGAGTAAATGGGTTAAGGTCGGGTAAGGTAATGTATAGGGGTTAGATCAAGTGAAGGATGTATATGCATTTGAGGAAGGAAAACAGGTTGTCAAAGCAGAAAGTGTGAGAAGCTGTGGGAGGGATCACGAAAAAACGGTCTCATTTGGCTGGGCTAAATAGAGTATTTACGAATTTTGTAGAGATGGGGGTAGTAGAAGGACGGGGGCATGTGGAAGAGGGAGTAGTGTTGAGGGAGGTAGTGTTATGGGGAGGTGGACAATAAGGTTGTAAGGTAGTAATAAGGAAGGATGGGGTAGTTGATGAAAAAGGTTGTGGGGGTATAGTTGTTGAAGTTGAGCATGTTGGGAGAGTAGAAATGTCTCCTTGGGTGTTAATTAGGGTGGATACTGTACTAGTAGGCATTGAGGAGGGGGTATTAGTTGTAGTGTTCAGAGCCGTGGTCAAGGGAGAGCCTGGGGTCAGGGAATCGGTTGAGTTTGAATTAGTGGAGCTATTTGATGAAGGGGCAATCCTCATTGCCTCTAATAATGGTATGGTTAATAGTTAATGGTTAATGGTTAAAAGCAAAATAAATGTACTATCTAATAATGGTATAAAATCTTCATTGTTAGCCATGGTAAGCCTGGAGTATGTTGGGGAGAGAGACGGTCCACCCCTCAGGGTCCCTTGAGGGGTAAGGGCTAGACAACTAAAGCAGGGGAATACCGTGCCCATGGCTCCCTCTGGCCATTCAGGACTGGCGCAAAGTCAGCCTTTCATCCTTTCAGCAAGGCTCTCACATCTTAGGAAGTGGATAGTAGAAGGGGTTGGTGAAGGGACAGAAACGAAAAAGTAGGAGGAAAAAAAAAAAGACCATGCAAAATTTGTTGAGTCGAGGGCCGAGTCCCAAGGTTGGAGGAGTTCCCCAGCATTGGGTCCCAGTCTCCGCCTCCCAAGCCCGCCCGCCCCCCCCCCCCCACCCACCCACGACAACAACAGGCAAGGGATTGGGGGGGGGGGGGGGGTAGATGGAGGAGGGATAGGTTTAGGGGAGGGTGTAGGAGCTTGGGAGGTAGGGGAGTGGCAGAGTGAGCAACATTACTGGAGTAGGGAGTAAGAGAAAAACCTCGTCGACATGCTTCCTGTCTGGCTTCACGTAGAGTGAGTCCAAGTCAGAATCTGAGAGCTGCTACCTCAGACTCAAATTTGTAGGTGGGGCAGCCTCTATAAAATACATTATGGGGGCCGCCACAGTTGGCACATGTGCGTGATTGTGCAGAACAGTTTGATCGGGTATGGCCAGGTTGGGCACATAGTGGGCTACTGGCGCAATGTTTGGCAGGATATCCTAAACGCCAACAAATTTGGCACTGACGAGGAGGAGGTTGATATGGTCGGACAGGGAGGGATTCTCCACCGATGTATACATTAAAGGGTAGGTCATGTCTACGAAAGTAATAAGGGAGGATGGGGCAGTTGATGAAGAAGGTTGTGGGGGTAGAGGTGTTGAAGTTGAGCATGTTGGGAGAGTAGAAATGTCTCCTGGGGGTTGGGTGTTGATTAGGGTGGATACTGTACTAGTAGGCATTGAGGAGGGGGTATTAGTTGTAGTCTTCGGAGCCGTGGTCAAAGGAGAGCCTGGGGTCTGGGAATCGGGAGAGTTTGAATTGGTGGGCTATTTTATGAAGGGGCAAGCCTCATTGCCCCTAATAGTGGTATAAAATCGTTGGCCATGGTAAGCCTGGAGGATGTTGGGGAGAGAGACGGTCCACCCCTCAGGGTCCCTTGAGGGGTAAGGGCTAGACAACTAAAGTAGGGGAATACCGTGCCCATGGCTCCCTCAGGCCGTTCAGGACTGGCACAAAGTCAGCCTTTCATCCTTTCAGCACGGCTCTCACACCTTAAGAAGTGGATAGTAGAAGGGGTTGGTGAAGGGACAGAAATTAAAAAGTAGGAGGGAGAAAAAAAGACCATGATCCGAGGTTGGGGAGTTCCACAGCATTGGGTCCCAGTCTCCGCCTCCTCAGCCCACCCACACAAGAACAACCAAGAGATTAGAGGGAGATTATTGGATTATTGTTCGTTTCTCGTTGGTTCATGGTACCCTCTCTGAAATTTTTAGTATTGGATGTAGCCATTATTATTCCATATTACACAAAGCATTCACATTTCTTCTGTGATCTTTCCATTATTGTGACCCTATACTGTATTGAATCTTGTTTCAGTTTGCGATTTCCTTTATGTTATTCGTTGCAGCTGAATATACCGATTTTCTTTGCTGATGGGAATTACCTAGTTCTCATTGTTTACATAACATAGCAATGTACTGGTTTCAAATTGTCTGATGGCCAAACTTTAGTTTGAAGATGTTACTTGAAAATTTAGGTCAGTGTTATTGGTCTTGCAAATACCATTTTGCCTTAGTATTTATAATGGTTCATGGTTAAAGCAAAATAACTGTTGTAGACATCTAAGGTATAGTAAAGGGTAGTGAAGGGCGGTTGAGCTAGTAGTTCGTTGTATATGTCAAACAATCTAGAGTAATATGGGAAAGGTTAAAGATTGTTAAAGTTTAGGAGAGACTGGGTTATGGTAGGATTAGGTAACTATTAGATCATGAGAAGGATATGTAGGCACATGAGGTAGGAGAACAGGTTGTCAGAGCATCGGGTACAAAGGAAGGTTTTAAAGTGCGGATAATAATCCATGGATGGAATACGTGAGAAACGTGGTTGGTGTGATATGGACATAGTAACTGAGCATGCTAGTGTATCTGCCTGTTCAATGCCGGAGGTTCCAACATTGCTGAGCACCCAGCAAAATCTGATAGAGTTATGTCACGTGTACATTTTTTTTTAAAGTGCATATATAAAGTTCAATCATAATAATCAGTAGCTTGGCATGAAGTTACCTTCTGACGACGACCTAGATTACTTGCTGTTTATGACAATGTTGTTCATTTTAATTTCTGAATGAATAAGATTAGTCTACATATACCTTCTGTAATTTGCTCATCAGGTTGTTGTAGTGTTGTCACCCTTTTCCCATGTAGTATGAGCACTTCAATAAAAAGTGGAAAGTACAAATGTTACACAAATTTTCTCTTGAATATGGCTAAAATGCTTCTCTTGTAAAACTATTATCCTTATATACAGAATAACACAACTCTATGCATCTCTTTCTGTAACTTTGGTATGCAAGGTTAAAAAAATCACATTTAGCTATGCATGTATTTTCTCTTCCATTTGATATTCCTTCCATTCTATAGCAATATTTATTAGATACATATATTACAAGCAGCTAGTGATAAACTCATTCTTTTTATTTGTCTTTACAATTATTTGTGACAAATAAAAAGATTTATTGCTGGTATAATGACATATTGAAAAACAGCAGTCATTCATTGTTTACAGCAATTATTACATTCTCTCTCTCTCTCTCTATGTATATATATATATATATTTCTCTATATATTTTTATTAAATTCTAAAAATATGCTTCTTAAATAGTCCTACCTCTAACACATGAGGGGATCAGCAACAATTCACAAAGCCTCAAGACAAAAAAAAAAAATATGGTTTACTTTTCTATGTCAACTGAAAACAAAAAAAGTAACCCACATTGATGTTCCATCATAGTGGCTGTTACAGACTGCTGAAAACATCACAACATTATGCTCAGACCGGTTTCATTTGGGTTGGTACTAAAAGCATCTATTGTGTACTATTCAACTGAAGAATGAAAGGAAATTGTACAAAACAAACAATCGATACTTCACTGACTGGGGCTCTGCACTAGGGAGCACAAGGCAAAATCAATACTTCCTGCATTATGAGAGAGGTTATATATATAAAAAAAAAAAAAAAAAAAAAAAAAAAAAAAAAATGTGCAAGGAAATGAAAATGCACTGTTTTTTGGATTATGTTTACAGAGATCCTCATATTCTGTGCATTGTGAGTCTATGCCCAAATAAATGTTGATAATGTTAAAACTATCAACAGTGAGGTAATGCAAAAAAAAAAATATATATATATAATAACAATAATAATAATAAAAATAAATAAATGAATAATAAAAAATGTTATATGTGATGGTCTGCAATATACTAAAAATACAGGTGATCAGACAAAACTATCAGACAGACATGGTTAGATGCCTGGGGTTGGCAACCAGTGGCCTAATAAGATACCAATGCTCTGTCTGAGAGAAAAAAAAAAATAGTGCTACCACAGAAGTTGTTTTAACCAGTGCAAATATTTTTCTTTATCACTAATGCTGTTCATGTCCGGTTTACTTATATTATGGTTTATCATTGACATATTATTCATACCATTATATATAGATACATATCTGTACATACTTGCATCTATATATGTATATATACATATGCATAGTATGTTTCCTTTCATATACTGTAAACAAAATTGGCGGTGAATTGTGAACCGTTCGAAAGAGTTTATTACTGAGTCTGACGTTGCAGTATTTAGATCCAATAAAACTATTAGTATTTGTATGAGATTTCGTGGACTGTACTTGTTTTAAGAAGCCATGTGTAATTCTGAAGCAGTTGGTTGCTAACCCCTGGTCTAGACTTTTTGTGCATTACACATTACAAAAATTACATTTCATTGTTTTACCCAAAACTAGGTAGTGCACCATTTTCACTGATATGTGAAACTAATGTGAACCTACTTTCACTGTTACCTATTACTATTTCCAAACTAAGACATTTCTTCTAACCATAAGATTGGTGTCTATATTACATAATTTGCACCTCTTGAGTTCTATTTTTTTTCACATTAGTAACAAATCTGCTAATCTTAAAACTTACAGAGGGGAAAATAAATAACCACATAAAAAGTATCTCTACATGTTATACATGAATGTAGCTGTGCTGCTTACATATATATGGCAAGCAACTAATGTAATCTATAATGGCTGGTTCTAAAGAAAATTGATGCAAATACCTTGTCTCAGGGCCCAGGCTCTGAAGTATGATACATGACAAAAAACTAAAGTGGTCTGGGCAGACATATGCAGCTACGAGCGTTGATCCCTAAAGGCACAGGGGGTTCGTAGGAGGAATAGGGAAAGGATGTTGTACTCTGTGGGATTTTGACCGGCTGGCAGGATGTATGTAGCAGTTTGAAGCATCCCTTGGTCACTCCTTAAAAGTGGATGTAAATGAAGTGTGCTCTTATGAAGTTTCTTGCTTTTTTTCATATTAATTCTGGATGCATATGTGGTGGATACTTCCTGCCATCCCAATTTACTTCTCTATCAAAAAGGTTAAGGGTAATTAAAATACCTTAATGTACAGTGTTTAAATAAATCAAAATAAAAATACATAAATCACAGCTGATCACTTAAAATTGTTATTAACAAAGATGCTGGAATTGGCAATCATTATTAGAGAAAATATTACATTTTCTTGACAACATGATGACTAGATAACAATACGCATGATCATCATCACTATTACTTCTTTTGGTTGGTAAATGTGTACAAGTATAATTGCACACATCCCTATTAACTTTTGTTTTGCCAGTGTTGACCTTGTATAACTGATGGCTCTTAATCCCATTATCATGACACATTAGCTTTTAATAGCCAAATTCCTAAGACACAAGTTGTACCATAAAATAAAGTACATCATATACCTTATAGTATCTGACTGCTTGTGCCTAAAGGGTAATTGGCACATTAAATAAACAGACATAATGGTACATCAATTCTTAATAAAAGCCGCACAAAGGATTTAAGATTGATAAAACATGACCTGAATTAAATTCTGTGAGATTTTGTTGTAAACATTTTATGATTCAATTAAAATACATTTTTTCTTATTAATGGTGTCAAAAATTAACGTTGCCTGCTATAGAAGGGGCATAGATCATAGAAAAAAACATCTATACTTGCACATCCCCAACGACTAGTTTCCTTTGCACCAAAAATGTTCACCTGAAGCATTCACATGAGCCTCAAATTAAC
>NC_061837.1:33122220-33127220 GCF_019202785.1 Penaeus chinensis
ACAGGGCCACTGAAGGTATGATTATTTTAAAGAATAATCAAATATGGAACAAAACAAGGAAATTCCATTAAAATAGAAACAAATGAATAAAACAATAATAAAAACAATAATAATAACAATAATAATAATACCAATAATTAATAATAATCTACAATAACTAATCTATTGGCACTTTGCTACTGGTAATCTAGGACTCAGCACCACACAGACTTGAAGAGCACTAACAGGCTAATCAGTGACCTGAACAGTAAAATAACCCAAACACTGATCTATTGAATCAAAGTTTGAATTCTCAGTTCTGATTGACTGCACCCTTAAACATGTTTGGATTCACTTTCAGTAGGGTGAATTAAATATTTACATGGCCAGAGAGTGCTAGATTATACAGAATAGAAAATATGACAAATAAAAAAATTGAAGGCATTAAACACGAACGTGTGTTTGTGTGTGTGTGTTTGTGTATACATATGAATATAGGTATGCGTAAGTATATGGGTATGTGTATGGTTATGAGTATGGGTATGGGTATAGGTATACATATGGGTATGGGTACAGATATGGGTATTGGTATGGGGACAGGTATGGATATGGGTATGGGTATGTCTCTGGATATGCATATGTGTAAGAATATGTGTAAGAATATGTGTATGCATATGCATATGCATATGTGTAAGAATATGTGTATGCATATGTGTAAGAATATGTGTATGCATATGAGTATGTGTATGAATATGTGTATACATATGTGCATAAAAATGTATATGAGCATGCATGCATATAAGCATGTGTATGAGTTTGTTAATGTGTATGCATATATGCATGTGTATGAGCCTGTTAACTCAATGTCACTGGGAAAATGCTGTGCTCATTTTTTTTTTTTTTTTGTGAAATGTCTCTGCAATTGTTTAGCCACAAAAGAGTCAATCAGTAGACCTTTTGACCTTCCCTGATTTCACCTTTCCTTAAATTTGCAGGAATTTTTTTTTTTTTTACTATTGCTACAAATATCAATATCAATGGAGTTGTTTTTATCATAGACATTATAATTACTATAAAGTTATTGACATTAGTAAAGCAATATAAGATAATGTAAAATACTTTCAAAAATCAAGGAAAAGGGTAAACAGACGAGACAAGCAGTACTCGTAACTGGCATATTTGTGACTTAGTACAAGTGTAGCCATCTACGTATAAAAACAATTAATAAAGTACACTCACAGTGGGCAAGGGATGTACATGCCACGCCTGTTGGCTTTGGTTTAATTTGTAGGCATATATGCATGTGTATGAGTATACTTATGTGTATGTATGTGTATATATTTGTTTGCATGTAAATATGTACGCATATATGTATGTACAAATGTATGTATCCATATGTATTAAGTACATGCATGAACCATGTTTGCAATGAATGAGTGTGTAAGCTATGAGGATGTAATGTGTGTGTGTAAGATGCACATGTGCTGAGAGATTTTACTTTCATTTCAAGGCAGAAGATATTGGATATTTCTGTTATTAAGGGGTTATCATACAGGGTTTACAATCCTTGACTATGAAGGCTGTGAATACTCTATTTTGTAATTTTATTACTCTCTTCTTAATGTTAACAAAGAATGGCAAAATCCATTTTTCTGGATTCTTTCTGAATTTTACCAATTTTGCACACACACCCGAGGTCAGCATTTTCAAATATACGTTATCTGTACTATAGATTCTTGGACATGTTTTTCTTTGAGTTGAATTTAAATTGTAAAATCCTATCCTTACACAAGAAACAAAAACATATATCTTAAAAAATAATTCAAGCAATTGAAGAATGTTACCACAGATTAATGATTAATGGGATTGTGTTGCTCGTGCAAAAGCCTTAAATGATGTCATGGTTAAGTGTGCCACCTATCACCTGTCACTATCTTTGTTGTACATTTCAGGTCAGTGCAGATTAGCCAACACAAGGATATAGTTGCCTTGAGATGGCACCCTCCAGGAGCTGAGGTTATTCATGAATATCAAAGAGCCCAGTTACTAGTATACTAGGCCTGTATGATAACCCCATAAAGGATGCAAAACATTATACAAATTACTAATCATTGTGCTTGAGAACTTTGGTCTATATAGCTATAAATAATTGCCTGTAAATTATAGAAGCCTGAAGAAAGTGGGAACTTCTCTACAGTTTTCCCAAATAAATATGAGGTAACAAAAAAGATTTTAACCCACTCACTGTCTCTGTCAGCAATACACATTCGTTATCTTTATATCCCCTGTAATAGCTCTAATGCTGCTCAATCTCATCTATGATTTGTAGGGGACATGCTACCACAAGTCCCATTATAACAGAGAATGCGTTTAAGACCTACAGTATAACATTGGTCATAGTATCATTTATATGGCAGTTAGTAATACTCAGTATGAAATCATATTTCTTAATTTATACTAAAAAATAAGAGTTCTAATAACTCAAGAAAGATAAATGTTACTTTTGAAAAGTATATATATAATACACTTCTAAAAATCACTTCACCCAGTGTCATGTTACTTAGATAAGATAGCTATGGAAAATTCCTATTTTGGTACTTGTATTTTCAATGAGCTAAAAACTCAAGGTTCCCTTATCTTTGAAGAAGAGTTGTTCACTATTCCTAAAATTAGTTACACCAATATATTTCATGAACCTCCAAATCAAATGATTACAGTGCACATCAATGAAAATAGATAATAGAGTTCTACATGTAAGACTTATTTAAACTTCTCATCACAGTATATATATAATGCCATCATTCATTTCACTTACATGAAAGAGAGATGAACAACAGACAACAAAACTTCTGTTCACATTTTCCAAGGATAATAAAGCTGCAGAATATTAAATCAACCATGAAAATGCTCACAGAGTTTTGAGGTATGGAACAACTCTTCTTCTTCGAAGAAACAAACATTAGGAATCAATACAACAATGGTTGACAAAACTATTCCATTCCTAAAATCATGATTTTCCAATGCAATTAGCTTTCTACATAAAACTATTTCGTACTTTTTAATGTGGAGATCTTCACTCTACTGTACTACTGGAAGCTAATCTACAGTGGCATTTTCTATAGTTAAATTCAAGTGCATATTAACAATTGAACCAGGCTGCTGCAAAAATATCTTAGATGTCATAATGTTTGAACAGTCTTCAATAACTGACCTTGAAACAAAAGAGGTGCCCATGAGGTGTGCCATACACTTCTGAGACATGGTCAGCCGTTTTGAGCCTTGTCAGGGTTTACAGTATGGGTACATTCTGATTTTATAGTACATCAAGGAAAATGCAACCCTGTTTGGGGGAGGGAAGGGGAACTATCAAGTATCTAAACTCTAAAAGGAAGTTTAACTATACTCACAACTCTGTATTTGCAATGATGGACAAATAACCATGAGACTGCCCCTTTGTGTCAGCGGTCAATAAGGATGAAAAAAGATGATGAGTATGGGCTGCCCATGCCCATCTGTAAAGGTATATCCATCACTATATATTCTGTCTGTGGCACTGCTGTTAACATCTGGGGATTGGCCATGTCTTCCAATGCCTCCATTGTCCCTGCTGCATTAGCTGCATTAATTATTAACTCACCATTCTTAAATCTGGCATCTGACTCACACTCACACTCATCATTATACATCATGTTACTCATCTGCTTTGAAGGCCCAGACACTACATAACTTAAGTTTTGTCCTTTCAAGTCATGAAGCATTGAACTGCAACTCTGTCTACTCATGTCCTTCCTAGATGTTTCAGGATCCCATGTATCACAAGCAGAGTCTGCTTGATTGTGACTAGAACCAGACTGTACTGAGGCTATGGCATAAAAGGAGGGCTCCCTGGAAAGTCCTTGTCTTCCACATTCTAGCTGGAAGGGTGACGACAGCTGTGCTGTACACTGTGACGGAGTGAGCAGAGGTGGGGTGGTACACGGGAGAAGGGTTAGCAGACGGGCCGTACCTCCATACCCTCCACATCTGGCAGTACTGACGCATGCACCAGTTAATGAAGATTCACCGATCCTTGATCCAATGACACGATATTCATGCGGTTGTTGGGGCTCCTGCACACTGGAGATACTCACAAGACTTAGGTCCTCATACCGTCATAATTCAGGGAACCTGCATACAAAGGGAAATAGTTTAGTTCAAATTTGATCAATGTTAGTTGTACAAATGACAAAATACATTTCCAAAGCAAACTATATACCTCAGATCCTAGCTGCTGCTAATATCACAAATACAATCATAGAAAGAAAGTTTTATAAAAGGAATAAAACTCACTCCCTATGTGGAAAGGCAACAATAAAATGATTTGCCAACATTTTGAATGAAAGAGAAAATAAAATGACAGTCTTACTTATAAACAGTTTTTTAAGCAACTGTAATTAATATGAAATACCTCTTATTTTACTACTTCAAAGAATCAATATTTCCGCATACAAAAGAAGAGAATAAGAGGGAAATAATCATAAATCATCACACCCTGTCTCTCGCTCTGTACTCAATCATCCTATGTGTTGAAAAATGGACCCCATCTGGTGTCATTCACTTTGCTTTGAAAATTTACAGTAATAATGGACAGCATTCCAATGACGTGAGACTACAGACGTGTTAATATGCAAAAAAATGAGAATATTGAACCTAGTCAAACCATACATACATATGTTACTGAGATGAAAGGGAGAGAGGAAACTACAGACTTAAATCTATATGATGCTCAAATTATATATCACCAAGCAAACAAAAATAATCATTTGCTGTAATTCACATCTCCACAGAAGTTAATGAGTCACATACCCACATGGTTAGAAACAAAAACAAATGAAAAAGGGCACACGGACAAGACACGGATATACAGTAGCATCATTAATTTGTTTGGGGCGTTAGATGTAAAAGTCAGTGACATAAAAATGAAAATTAAAGGTCAGCCATTATGAATATCTAGAATCAAAAAGGAAAAAGGAAAGCCAACA
>NC_061837.1:33132220-33142220 GCF_019202785.1 Penaeus chinensis
GGCAGCTATGCGATATCTTTATGACTGGATGATTTCCATTCTTTAGGGCCTTACAGCAAAGTATGTTTTCACAAAATTATAAGACAGATTTCATATGAATTTAACCAAGATTTTTCTTCTTTCTGAAAACAGAGAGCAAACACTGCACATAAACTGTTTTTGTGCATGCAAGAAATTGAAATCTTCACCAAATACATCTTTCAACACAGTCTGTTAGGATTGCACAACAAATACTGTACATAAAAATGAATTTCTAGAATACAAGCAAATAAAAACAAATGAGTAAATAAAAGATATAAACTAAGACCAGTGACAATAAGGATAATGGTGGCAATAATAGCGACTATAAAGCACATTCAATTTTCCATCATCAAGGATACTCTCATCTCTCTACTCTATGGACTATAAAAAAGATTCAAGTTATTCCTGAACTCTGTTATGTTCTAACCTCATTACAACTAGTTTTGGCCTATGTAGTATTTTTACACATCAAAACCTAAGTTGCTCTTGATAATGGAAAACTTTGAAGTGTGAAGTCTTGAAACCAGAAAGAGGGTACCTACCTATTTGGATCTTCCCTATACTTTGTAGGGACTTCAAAGTAGGCATCTGGAATATCGTCTCTAAATGCAAACTCTTGGAATGTAATTTTTGCTGAGACTGTTGGCAAGATTGGGATATCTGGAAAGTGATGACATATGTTAATCATTCTATTACATAATATCATCTATGTTCTCTTTCCTTCCTGACAGTAGAGACCCTTTACATACATAATATTTTATTAACTCCTTAGATCTGGTTGCATCAGGCCAATCACATGACCAAAAATTTGGGCATTAGGTGAGTTATTCCTCTTTTTACACATAAGTATTTTTAGTGCTCACAACGGCACCCTAGAGCCAGATTTTCCTATGACGGCATATTCATATCACCCGCCCCTCAAGCTGGAATTTTTCATAAAGTGATGGTTACATCACCTTGATCAAAGGGGTTAAATACCATAACTATCCTTTAACCCTATGCTGCCCGAAAATTGTAGCATTCACTGTAGTACTGTTTTGTGAAATGTCTATATATAGATGGCTCTACAAGTGCTTGGCCACCATGGAGTCAAATAATAAGACATAGTGACTTCACCTGACTTCACCTTTTCTTGAATTTTTGGAATAAATGCTTTTTCACTAATGTTATCAATGTTTATGCTTTATTTTTTATTATTGACATTATAATTATTATAATACTGACATTACTAATTGGAATGGAAGATATAAGAACACATTTCTGAAAATCAATAAAAGGGTAAAAAGGTGTGATAGATATTACTAGCAATTGGCTCCTAGGTGACCAAATACTAGAGGAGCAAATTGTATAGACAATTAATAGTCTAAACTCACAGTGGGCATGGCATATAGCACAGGCAGGACCAGGGCAGAGACAGCTAACCAACTAATTTACAAGTTTATGATACAGGAATGTAAAAGAGAAGTAACTTCTAATGCACTACTTTCTAGCAATGAATCAAATTATCTAATCAATTTCATTACATCATGAGAGGCTAACAACCCAGAATATTTTCCTTGTTTTAGGTCCCTAAGAATAACAAAGTCTCTCAAAAAAAATTATACAAAGGGTGTTTAATAGTAACTATCATTAATTATCTGAACCCCTCCTGCATCATCTAAAACTTTCACAATGACTTAAAAACACAAATCTTTACCAATTTTGACTGGGAAACCTGAGGGGAGTTTCATCTGGACAAATTCCCTCAGTTTTGCAAAGTGCTTGAAGGGAGCAATAACTTCCAAGACATTCAAGAGCATCTCAACTGTAAGAGGGAATTCTTCACTCTGTAAGTAAAGAGAAATATTTTTTTTTTTTATGAACATAGCATTTTCTACTTGGATTATTAGTAATAATTGCAATAATGACTGCTTGTAATTTTTATCAAAATAATAAAAGAGATATAACAATAATAATAGATATAACATTGACACAGGATATATCGTTATAGCACCCAAACACAAAATAAACAGAGTGAAGATCATATATGAAACTTACCATTGCTACTGTAGCTTTAAAGGATTTTGAAGACTCCTTGCAAATAAGCATTCGTCCTAGTGGAGGTGGCTTCCCTGCTTCTGCTTCAATATACGTCTCCCAAGACACTGGCTCATTTGTGGGGGGCTCTAAAGATGCTCGTCTGACAGTCTGTGAAAAGCATGATTTATTACAGTTAAGATATGGATTAGAAAAGTAAAATCAAATCACTTTGGAACAGCTGTTTGCTTTATTGCATTTGTTTTATCCTTTGACATCAACAGCATTATTCTTCTGTATATATGAAATAAAATAATTATTAAAAAAATTGCTGTGAAATTAACAAATGGCATTCAGTTAATGATGATGATACTACCAAGCCAGATGTATACACTTTGAAAAAGTGCGAAAATTAAGCAAAAAATGCAGGATATGGGGGAGGGGGAAAAAATAAAAATTTTATAATTATATTTGCCAGAGAGTAAAAGAAATGAAGAAAAAATAAACAAACCACACAATCAAACCTCATCAAATGAGTGTGTTCCACTGCCTTTTGTGAAGCTCTCCATGATTGCTTTGTTCTTCTGCAAATCTTCCTCACTTAAATGTTCTCTTCTTTTCCGAGATTCTATCGTCAACCCATTTAGGTAATAAAAATCAGCATTAAACTTGCCAACCATTTCCTGAAAAGTATGTAATAAATCAATAACTAATGGTGACATTTTATATCAACATATTTTCTTTTACTCAGTTAATAACTATTTATAAATAAAAAACTGATAAGAAGACTTATCTGTTTTGCATGCAATCCTCATTCATAAAAATAAAGCAAATAAAGAAACATATATACAAAAAGTAGTCTTCAAAGAATATAGCTAGACATTGAAAAAATGGATAAACCATAATATTTCTTTTCCATTTATATTGCTAATCAATTGAATCCCTTTCATCAATTCCATTTCAAATGAATCTAAACTTATAAATGAGAAAAACTATCAAAACATGCAATTTTCCATAACCACTTAACACAACTTTACACCAGAGTAAAGAGTAAATATACTATACCAGTTAATGACAGGTAATAACCTACCTTTTTGTCTGCTCTGAATATCCAACCTGTCTGAGCTCTAGAAAAGGTGATTTGTTTTGTTGACATTTGTGCTGCCACAATATCTGAACTCATGAGAATGTCCACCTCGTCTTCCATTTCTGCCTCTGTTTCCTGTGGAGGGTAAAAGAAAATATTTTCTGATTTTACCTTCTATACCATGTCTTAAGTTCCTTTAACATTCTTGGAACACAAATTTGTTATTTTCATTCAAACAATAAAAAAAAAAAAAAAAAAAAAAGTGTGTACCAAAACTAGGAACATTAAACCATTGGATCCTGGTGCTGTGACTTGTCATGTAAAAAAAAAAAAAAAAAAAATAGAAGTAAAAAAAAAATACTAATAATAAAAAAATGATCAATAGATAAGAAATGAATAAATAAATAAAATAAAAAATCTGACTGATGGCTATGGACAGGAACATATGGTCATGAAAAAAATTGACTGAGGGCTGGGGTGACAGGTATGTACAGTCATGAAAATATTTACTCTAGGCCTGGGGGATGGAGGAAGATTAAACTCAGGAAGGGGCTATACCACTATTTCCACCCATAGACGAGGGTGGAATGTACCACCCATGTGACGTGGCTGGAATAGTGTCAGCTCTAGCAGGATACTATTTCCGTGCTCAAGATCCTTTTGCTGCCCACTATGATAATGCCCAAGGTGTGTTAAAGAAAATCTAATAATAGAAAATACTTAAGAATTGCATAAATAACAGTATTTTACCTAGCTATTGTTATGTTAATGCACAGAGTTGTAGACTAACAAGATATAATATGGAGTCTGATCAAGAAAACCAGTCTATTACCATCTTAATAGAGTATAAATAATAAACATAGACCTTGGAAAATGGTCTAAAAAAGCAAAAAAAGGTTATGCAGAAAAAACACTAACAATACAAAAAGGAAACAATGAATCTTGATTTCTATGACACGACTGTTTACGTGGGCCTGGCCTACAAGCCACACACCCAGGGGAGGCACCAGTCAAGCACACATACAGCCAGGATTTTGGTCCAAATGCAGGCCACAAGCAACCTGGATCCAATGGGTTAATAAACTCTGGTAACAGGCTTGCATACATACAAGATAATAATAGTAATAGTAACAATATTTACAATGCTAATGATAGTAAAAAAAATAAAATAAATAACAATAATAATAATAATAATGATAATAATAATAATAATAATAATAATAATAATAATAATAATAATAACAATAATAATAATTACAACAATACTAATAATAATAACAATAATAATGATACTGACAACTATAATAATAATAATAATAATAATAATGACATTAATAATGATGATGATTAATGATAATTAATAATAATAATAATAATAATAATAATAATAATAATAATAATAATAACACTAATAAAAACAATGCTAATGCTAATAATAATAATAATAATAATAATAATAATAATAATAATAACACTAATAAAAACAATGCTAATGCTAATAATAATAATAATAATAATAATAATAATAATAATAATAATAAAAAAAGGTTGGTCCCATATTCCAGTGGATATAGGGAACATGTTTGTAAAGGAATAGATGTAGTAAGCCACAGAATGATGTGGTAGGGCAGCCAGTTCCATGCCCTCCCAACTTTGACCCCAGCATGCTGATGTCAGCGTGCCAGTACTCACTCACAGCCGAGATGACTGAGAGGGGCAACCAAGCACGAACCCTGGAACTTTCAATTTCTAAGCCTGCGCTCTACCACTGAGCTATGCCACCTCTCAACAATACCAATAATAATAATAGTAATAGACTAATAATATCTATTACAATAACAATAACAATAATAATGATAACAGTGAGAACAACAGTGATAATAACAAAATCAATAACAATAACAATTATCTTAATAATAAAGTCTATAATATAACTTAATATAAAGTCTAACAGTAGTAATAAGAAATACAATCATTACACAAACAGCCTAAAAGTTTGCTGTGGATTAGGGAAAAGAGCTATAAACGATTATACTAAAAGCAACATAAAGAAAGATCACTGACAACACAATAACAGAAAGAGAGACAGAGAGAGAGAGAGAGTGAGGGAGGAAAGTAAAAAAAACATAAATAAATAAATAAACAACTATAAACATTCTTACTAACCTCATGCCGAATATTCTGATATACTTTAAGTTTGTTGTCAAGTACAGTTAGTGAGTGTGATGGTTTGGAACTGCCAGAAAACAAGAAGCTGATGTCTCCTCTCTCCCATCGCATATCATTAAAATCCACAAGTGTAGTGTCCAAGCGAATAGCGGCTCCCTTTTTGTGGATTTTACAAATATCGGACGGTAGCATCCTGGACACAAGCGGAACTGCAACACATCGGACACCGGTCTTAAGCATTTTTCTTTCTTTCTTTCTCTTTTTGATATGAAAGCAATGGACTGCTTTGAAAAGGAGAGTACCTAAAGAAATTTATTTGGTAAATAATATTCAGTAAATGATAAGCAGAAATAAAAACCAAAAGAAAGAGGGAGGTGAAAAAAAATTGTATGTTAAATCTTGCTCAAATTCCATACATCAATTACAAGATCAATATATTGAAGACGTCTGCTGCACAACCCTTAAGTTAAAGCAACTTAAGGGAAAGTCTTCAGTTTCTGGGTTTCAAATTTAAAAGAAAAAAGAAAATAATAAACTGAAAAGGAAATCTTAAAATGCAAAAGAAGAAAGGAAATGCCTAATACACCATGACGAACTCTAGACAAAAATAATCTGTCCAAACTACATGTTGCTCTTCAGCAAGGGCCTACTAACAACAATCAAAGCAAACACATTACCATGAAAAATCACACTTAATAAATCATACTACTTGGAAAAACAAGATCAATATATTAATTTATAACTGCAATAAAACTCCATAAAATAGTCTGCACGGACAATTACAAAAACACAATGTCTTATATATTGGTTCAATTACACATTATATTAATATACTGGTTAAATCATATACATCATACAGCCAACAAAACCAGGGAAGGATAGGAGGATGCAGGAGAGGGGAGAATCATACTTACCCCAACTCTGAAAATCCCATTTCAGCTCCATGTAAAAATCTCCCATTTGTGAAAGTGCTCGCACTAGGTCGGGTCTTCTGACTTCCATGTGTTCTCGAGACTGCTGTTTCAACTTCCGCAATAATACTGTGACTGGGGAAAAAAGGCGGATTGTCTTTAAACATATACTGAGTATAAGATATCTGAAACATTATCATCTAACAAGAATAAAGTATAGAAACCATTTTTTTAAATATGGATAATCCAATTTTGAATCTATAAAATCTTTACTACTCACCATGATAGCATCAACTTCCCTCTTTAATTAATGCATTTCCAGCAAATTGGTTTGAGACCCTCGCATACACTAAAAATATCTTTCTATACTTGTTAATAACTTACTAGTTTGTCTGTCACCATAACTGATGGCTTCAGCCAGGGGACTCCAACCATTAGCATTTTTGACTTTCACCGGGGCACCGTGCGCTAGGAGCAGATGTATACATTCTGTGGAAGTATGTGTTGAGGAGAATAAGCACCTGATAGATAGATATATATACGATCAAAAGTAACAGACTTTTTGTATGGAAATTTATAAAGGCAACCAGATTTTTTTTTTTTTTTCAAATATGTCAAATACGTTTCATATCTGTATATAGTAATAATAATAAAAAACCCTGAAGATAATACACTACCTTTATGCCCCAACATAACAGCAAGGTGAAGTGGTGTATTTCCTGGAAAAAAAAAAATGCTATTATTGTATGTAAATTAATCAAGGACAAATATAAATAACAATGCATAGGCCTAGCAAAAAGCCAAAGCACAGAAGAGTCTTACATAATGTTATTTTCTTCCTCACAAAACTGGACCACACATGGTAGACCAGCCTTGACACATTTCATGGATAAATCAATATTTCTTGTTTTCTTTCTTTCTTTCATTCTTTTTTTTTTTTTTTTTCTTAAACAAATATGGCAATAAAATTGGTTTAGTTTTGCCAAATATTTCATCTATCTCTTCATTTTTTCTTTTCTTGGAATTAAAATCTGTACTGCAATCTATACCTATGTGCTTCTGCACGCCATCCCATCCTCAATAACTAAAGGGAGAATATAAAGAGTAACACTATCTTGATTATTTCTTTTGTGATAGTGTATCCATATTATGAATTTCTATGAGAAATGTTTTAGTACCATGAACATTTCGCTGTCCCCTTCCTCGACACTCCTTATTAGAAACACTTTTTTGTAACTATAATGATTTGTTTTCTGTCAGGACTTAACTATAAAGAACAGTCTATCTAAATAATATTCATATATACATATCTATACATACATATATAAATAAATATACAAATATACATATATACACATATATATAAACATATACATAAATATACAAATATACATACACATACATACATATATAAATATATACATACATATACATATATATTTTATATTATATATATATATATATATACATAGTGTATATTGTGTATATATTATATATTTTATATATATGTATATATATATAATTGTGTATATATATTATAATATATATAAATATATATATATATATAGATAGATAGATAGAGAGATAGATATATATATATATCATATATATATATACATAAATACAAATCATTTATTTATATATTTATTTATTTATATATATATATATATATATATATATATATAAAATACATATATGGCATATATGGCTGTACTATGCCCACTGTGAGTTTAGTTTACCAATTATCTTTACACAAATATGGCTCTACAAATCACACACATGGCTCTACAGGTAGTTAGTCACAAAATAGTCAATTACAAGTACAACCTACCTAACCTGTTTACCTTTTTCCTTGATATTTTTGAAAATAGCCTCCCCTTATACTGCTCTTTGTAACTAATGTTAATGAAAATCTTAATATCTATAATGTCTATAATAAATATAATAGCACTGATATTGACGATAGCTATTCATAATAATAACAATAATGAAAAATCCAAAAACTCATAAAAAGGAAAAATTAGGAGAGATCACTTATTGACTTCTTGGTGGCTGAGTACTTGTGGAGAATAGGATAAACTAACCTAAATACGGAAATGGCTCAATTATATATAACGGCTCTCAAAAAAAAAAAAAAAAAAAAGACTAATCAATTTTTCATGTTTAATCCAATGTCGCTGGGAAAATGCTGCACTCATTTCAGAATTTTTAGTGAAATGTCTTTGCATGTGCTTATCCACAAAGGAGTCAATTAGTAAACCTTGTGACCTTACCAGATTTTGCCTTCCATAATTTTGAGGGATTTTTTTTTTTTTAGCATTACAATCAATATCGATGGTGTTATTTTTATTATATACATTATAATTACTATAATGTTATTGACATTAGTATCAGCAATATAAGATTGCTGATACTAAAATTGTCAAAAATTAAGGAAAAGGGTAAACTGGTGAGACAATTAGTACTCATAACTGGCTCAATGGTGACTTGGTGCAAGTGGAGTCCTCAATGTGTAAAAACAATAAAGTAACCATGGGTTAATTACCCAAAACTGAGACAACCATTACCATTAAGTAAACAATTTACAAAATAAAAATCTTCAGAGAAATTTCTATCACAATTCAAAATACTTAAGTATCATAAATAATTTTCCTGGTAGTGGAACACTAAAAAGGCAAAGGCCAACAAATATCCATCAGATATAACATATTCTAGCAATTCGACTCCAACAGGTTCCTCACCAAAGAGGTTTACAGTAATTAGTAGACAAAATTATAGTAAGGTATTTTTGTCACCATAGATGATGAAAATCTGACTAGATATAATTTATAATTATCTACTTAACTTGTAAACAGGAATGGATATGTCATTGATGAAAACTACTATAGAATTGGTTAAGTTGCCAATTCCATGTGCAGGCTTACTTTCTGGGTGATGACTACCATAAATGCAACAAACTAAAATCACTGGATTAAACTACCTAATCTCCAAACAACTTGCTAATCAAGGACAAGTTTTATTATATAAAACTTACAATAATTCCATGAAAAAAATAAAAATAAAAATAAAATAAGGTGCACTAAATGTATGTTTTTAACTCAAAACTGCCGGGTGAAGAAAATAAATAAAAACTCTACATTCTGGAGATTAATGGCAACAAGCCGACTTTGAGCGTGGGTGTTTGCTTCCTCAAGCCAAACATCCGGCTTGAAGTGCTCTGGTGTGTCACTGCGGAGTACAGTCATACTACACAGACCAAGCGGTTTGTTATGACGCCGCTAAGCATGACCCGGCAGTATCAGGTTAAACATTTTATTTTATTTTAGCATATTCCAGGTGCTGTATTTGAACTGTATGTTTACAGGCACTATCCACTATGGTTCTATTACTTTTTTTTATATATACAGAGATAGCTTTATAACTGATTTGCCTAACCTAATCACCAGGGAGTTAATTACTATAATTGTGCATCCTTTACCTTACCTTCTGTCTATTCCTTAACTTTTCAGGAAAAAAGTGTCCATTTCTCTAGCTACTCTTGATGAAGATAAGGATAATAACAATGCATGACAGAAATTTAATGAAAGAAAATCACAATGCACAGCACTTATTCCCCAAGCCTGCCAGTATAGGTTAAGCTTAACATTCAACGCTACTACAGCACACTGACAGTGAATAACAGCGTATAAGTGAATTCAGAAACATCAAAGTCAGAAGTATAGAGTGAACAAAAAGCAAAATCATCTAAGTTTAAAAGTTTATATCCATAGTTACAGAAAAAGTCCACTTACCTCAT
>NC_061837.1:33147220-33152220 GCF_019202785.1 Penaeus chinensis
ACACATACACACACACACACACACACACACACACACACACACACACACACACACACACACACACACACACACACACCATCACCCCAGAACCACAAATTGATATGAATCATTACCAAAACAGATCAATGGGCCCCTTAGCCATAGCTAACCTGTTAAATTAATCAAAATTCCTTTTTCAAATTTTTATGCAAACCCGATAATAGCAAAGCAATATATGAAAAACGTTACCTGCAACATGATAGTAATATTAACAGTGATATTGATAAGAACAACAATGAAGTGACAATAATTATCATGGGAATAATAAGTATCATACCCATACCGAAATACTAAAGCAGACATACCTTACAAAATGCGGCCTTCCGAAACAGGTAAAAAAAATCTTTATTTATTTTCAATGGCTGCTAAAAGTTCGTCATAAAATTCTTATGAAAGTTTTAGTCACATTGCCGGAAAGCGTTCAGGCGTCACGTGGTCCTAATGCAGACTTTATGGTGATCAGTCAATATATTTCGGTGTTGTTGGCCTCCTCCCAAAATCTCTTTTTTATGTGTCTCTGCGTTTATGATTGTGCAGCTATTTTTTTTTTCGTGTTCGCTTAATCTCTCTCTCTCTCTCTCTGCTTTTTTCGTTCTTTCCTTAATTTTTCTCTTTCTTTTTTTTCTCTTTCTCTATCTCTTTCTCTGTCTGTCCGTTCCTCTATCTGTCTGTCTGTCTGTCTGTTTGTCTGTCTATATGTCTACTTCTCTCTCTCTTTCTCTCTCTCTCTCTCTCTCTCTCTCTCTCTCTCTCTCTCTCTCTCTCTCTCTCTCTCTCTCTCTCTCTCTCTCTCTCTCTCTCTCTCTCTCTCTCTCTCTCTCTCTCTCTCTCTCTCTCTCTCTCTCTCTCTCTCTCTCTCTCTCTCTCTCTCTCTCTCTCTCTCTCTCTCTCTTTCTCTCTCTCTCTCTCTCTCTCTCTCTCTCTCTCTCTCTCTCTCTCTCTCTCTCTCTCTCTCTCTCTCTCTCTCTCTCTCTCTCTTTAATTACTGTCTGTCTGTCTGTCTGTCTGTATGCCTACTTCTCTCTCTCTCTCTCTCTCTCTCTCTCTCTCTCTCTCTCTCTCTCTCTCTCTCTCTCTCTCTCTCTCTCTCTCTATCTCTCTCTTTCTCTCTCTCTCTCTCTCTCTCTCTTTCTCTCTCTCTCTCTCTCTCTCTCTCTCTCTCCCTCTCTCTCTCTCTCTCTCTCTCTCTCTCTTTAATTGCCACTCTTATCCACTAATATTTACTGCTGCTTTCTCTCACTTACTCTATCTTCTCTTGTCACCCCCCCTCCCCCCTCGTCAATCCGTCCTAGTTTCAGCTGAGTTTCGTACCTAGAGTCAGCAAAGCCCTCTCAAGGCCCACATTAGACTTCCCAAGCCGCGATCCATAAGGCAAAGAAGGCATCTCACCCTTCTAGAGATTTCTTCAGGGACTTATCTCCCTCTCTTGCCTCTTTCTCTCTCTGTTTGTCTCGCCATCCTTCCTTCTTATCCGTCTCTTTAAGTGGTTTTAAAAATGCAGACGAGTTGGAAGATAATGTGCAACACGGAAGGGAAGCAGATGGAAAAAAAAGAAGAGCGTGAGAGAAAGGACAAGTGGTAAATAAACAAGACGAAAAAAAAAGAAAGAAAAAGAAAATCAAAACATCGGAAACAATCAAGGGAAAGGGCGCAAAGAAAACGAAAAAAGAAAAGAAAAACAAAGAAGAAAAACAAGGAAATGGTGGGAAAATAAAGGCACAGAGAAAAACTAAAGATAGCACAACCAGAAAGAAGAAAAAAAGAAAAGAAAGAAAGAGAGAAAGAAAGAGAAAAATAGCGTAACCACGGGGATGGAGTCTGTTCAGCTCCGCGTCTGTGTATTGCCTTATCACCATAAATTTCCGCGTTATGGCCACACCGACTCTTGACTCACTGCAGGAGAAAGGTGTGTCACAAATACCTAGCACTTTACTTCCATTCTCATGTGGCGACAAAGAGGGTAAGGAAATGAAAAGAACAGAGGGAGATGATAGAAATTTAAGGAAAATATTGTAGTGTGTGACTCATAAGTAGAACAAGACTAGAATTGGAACCTGTGGCTCTAAATTCTTATTAAGTTTTGATGTCTGGAATCACACTGAAATGCAACATTCATTTTTGTCAAAATTATAGTTCTTATTTCTCAGCATGCTATAGACGACTAGTTTGTATTATCTGTATGAAAAGTCAATAGGGTTTATTTCTTCATTCTCTGTATGTATACTAAGTAATTAATCCTTCTCATTAAAAGTGAGGCTCATCTCAGCCTTCTAACAGTAAATATATATTTTACACTAATGTATATGTAAAGTCTTTCATTCGATTGCAGCGTTTCCTTGCTTCATGAATAACGAAAAAAAAAAAAAAATCATCGGTGTAAATCAAATTGAATCGTTTACAACATAAAAGCAAACTCTAAACTGTTTCTGTAATAGTATTTTTCGGACAAATTGCTACGTATGCTTGGTTATGATTTATTTTTGGTCTGGACTGTTTTTAATGCAGGAAATTCTAAGGAAAACATTGAATTTCATAACGAATTATTACAAGTCATTATGGTGTGTAAAGCTTAATAATTAAATGAATAGTCCGATGGATAATTTAATGAATCTCCATTTATGTGTTTTAAATATGGGTTTGAAGAATTTATTGGTCACGGCGCGGTAAAGGAGTGGTCAAGGTGGGAGCCAAAGAAGGAAGGGGAGTTAGTAATAATAATGAGTTATCCATCAGTTGAAATATTATTCTTTTCTATCATAAAACCAAAAACCGATGTTGTATGTTTTATCTCCAGATCCTCTCATCATGTTTCCATCTTTTTCCTTATACAGCTGTGTTTTTCTTTCCTTCTAATAACGATATAAAATGCAATCCTTTCCTCTCAAAGTAAACGCAAGTTCGGCCTTTTGCAACTAATAATAACTTTGCTAAAATAATAAAAAAAAAAAAACTCAGATTCGACAATGGTATATTGCGTACCTAAAGAAAAAAGAAGTTTACAATGCGTATTTTTTTTTTCCATTAACGATTGGAAATAAAAACAAAACAAAAAAACTAAGGGAATCCATGTTAATAATGTACATGTTTGATGTAGGTGATAAATACCTCCATTAATACAAATCATAATTATAATGATAATGAAGCGGTGTAATGGTGACATTGGTGATGATGGACAATGACATAAGTAATAATAGTGATAACTATGATATAATGATAATCGCAATGATGATAATGATAATAATAGTAATGATAATGATGACAGTGGTACTGACATATAAATAATAATAGTGATGATACTAGCAACATAGGTAGTAATAGTAACAGTAGTAGTTGTAGAAGTAGTAATGCTAATGATAATAATGATGATAATAATGATAATTATCAAAATAATCATAATAATAATAATGATAATAATAATAATAATAATAATAATAACAGTAGTAGTAGTAGTAGTAATAATAATATTGATAATGATAATAATAATAATAATAATAATAATAATAATAATAATAATAATAATAATAATTGTAATTATGATAACGGTAATAATGATTATAAGAATAATGATAATAATAATAATAATGATAATAGAAGTAGCAGTAGTAGTAGTAATGACAATAATAATAATGTTAATACTACTACTACCACTAATAACAACAACAACAACAACAATGATAATGATAATAATAATAATAATAATAATAATAATAATGATAATAATAATAATAACAACAATTATAATAATAACAATAATAATAATGATAATGATAATGATAATGATGATGATGATGATGATAATATTGATAAGGATGATGATGATAATGATGATAATGATGAAGATGATAATGAAGATGATGATGAAGGTGATGATGATGATGATGATGATGATGATGATGATGATGATGATGATGATGATGATGATGATAATTGATGAAGAGGAGGAGGAGTAGGATGGAGTCGGTGACGGTGATGATGGCGACAATAATGATACAGAAAAAGAAAAGGAAAAAGAAAGCAGTTGCAACACCAGGAAGAAAATAAACTTAGAGACAAAGAGACCAAAAAACAAAAACAAAATAGAAACGCGCAAATGAAAATTCTGCGAACGGATAAAATGAAGGCAAAGAAGGAACAAAAGGAGGAGATAGGAAGAGACAAAGGAAGAAGTTTTATGAAAATGTGAAAGGGTCTGCTGGTTGAGGAATATCTTGCTGAACTCTCTTCGGGGGTTTCAGGGATGGTGATGATAAGGTTAAAAAAGAAAAAGAAAAAAAAAAAAAAGAATGATGATTAATTATTCAATACAGAACGTACACCCAGAAATGAAATCAATATCGAACGAGAGAGAGAGAGAGGATGATGAAGTGAAGGCAAAGAGAAGGATAATGAAAAACTAGGAGAAACTAAACAAATATGAAATATATACCTCGAAAACTTAGGGAAACTAGAAGAAGAAAAAAGAAAATTATATGATAAAAAAGGAAGAAGCAAGAACTTCCGGGCATGAAAGAACCGAGCAAGAGCATCGAGCGTTTCAGAGATGGTGATGATAAAGTTAAAAGAGAGAGAGAGAGAGAGAGAGAGAGAGAGAGAGAGAGAGAGAGAGAGAGAGAGAGAGAGAGAGAGAGAGAGAGAGAGAGAGAGAGAGAGAGAGAGAGAGAGAGAAAGAGGATTGATTATTCAATACAGAGCGTATAGCCAGCAACGAAATCAATGTGGAAAGAGAGGGAGGATGATGGAGTAAAAGGAAAGAGAACGACAATGAAGAACTAGAGAAAACTAAAGAAGTATGAGACAGAAATTCAAAAAACTAGAAGAAAAAATCCGATGATAGTCGATAATAACTGGAAGAACAAAAGAATTTCCGAGTATGTAAGACTCGAGCAAGAACATCGAGCGAGTGTTTCAGAGAAAAGAAGAGAGAGAGAGAGAGAGAGAGAGAGAGAGAGAGAGAGAGAGAG
>NC_061837.1:33164720-33172220 GCF_019202785.1 Penaeus chinensis
CCTTATCCTTCGATTATGCCTCCTCCTCTCTCGCTCTCTCTCTTGCTCTTGTCCGCACCGTTTTTTCTTTCTGTTCCTTCTACTCATTCTTTTCTTTCTCTTGTTCCTCTTCCTTTTCCATTTTCTTTTTTTCTGCTTCTCTTTCTCCATCTTTTCTTGTCTTTTTTTTTCCTACTCTTACTCTTTTTACTCCTACATTATCTTATTCGTTTCTTCTTCTTCCTCCTTCTACTATTTCTTTTATCTATTTTCTTTGTCTTTGTTTCATCCCCACCCTTTTTCTGTTTTGTTTTTCTTCAAATTTTCTTTTCATATTCTGATTCGGTTTTTCCTCCTTTGCAATTTTCTTCTTTTTACTCCTTTTCTCAATTCTCTCCTTCTTCCCTTCATTAATTTCCATTTGCTCCTCCCTCTCCCCTTTTCTCCATCGTTCTCTTTTGATCTCTTCCCTTCTCCCTTTAAGACGTTTCATCTTCTTAATTTCCTTTCCTTTTTCCTCTTCCTGCTCCTTCCAGTCTTTCTATTTTTTCAGCTCCTCTTCTTCCTCTATCTCTCTCTTCCTCTTCTTGCTCCTTATATTTTTTTCCCTCTCCTCCTCTCCCTTCTCATAATATTCCCCCCATCCCCCCCCCCCTCTCTCTCTCTCTATCTCTCGCTCGCTCGCTCGCTCTCTCTCTCTCTGTGTCTCTCTCCTCTTCTTTATGCTCCGGATAATCTTCTTCCTCTCTTTCTCTCTTCATCTTCCTCTCTCTTCCTCTTCCTTATTCTCATAATCTCACTCCTCTCCTACTCTCCTCTTCCACTGCTCCTCATAAACTAATTTCTCTCCTCCTTTCTTCCTTTCCCTTCTCATAATCTTCCTCTCCCTCTCTTCTCCTCTTCCTGCTCATCATAAACTCTTTTCTCTCATTTTCCCCACTCTTCCTTCTCGTGATCTTCTTCCTCTCCCTCTCTCCTCCTCTTCATGCTTGTCATAATCTTATTTATCGCCCTCTCTTTGCCTCTCCCTGCTCCTCATAATTTTCCTCTCCGTCTCTACTCCTCTTTCTGGTCCTTGCAATCTTCTTCCTCTCCTTCTCTCTTTCTCTTTCTCTTCCTCTTCCTCTCATATCCTCTTCCTGCACCTCATGATCTTCTTTCTCTCCTTCTTTCCTAATCTTCCTCCTTCTAATAATCTTCTTCCTCTTCCTCATAATCTATTCCTCGTCCTCTCTCTCCCTCTTCCTGCACCCCAAAATCTTCTTCCTTTCCCCTTCTCCTCATCTTCCTGCTCCTCGTAATCTTCTCCCTCTCCTTCTCTTCTCCTCTCTCTCTCTCCTCTCTCCTTTTCCTCTTCCTCCTCATAATCCTCCTCGTCCTGCTCTATCAAGCATCTTATCCCAAATGAAAATTTGAACGAGAAAAGTTCTGTATAATTCTCGAACGTGAGGGCGAATGTACGTATGTGGATTCGTGTACACATGTGCGCGTGTCTTGCTGTGACAGTTTGGCGAGAGAAGTTTTCACGTGTGTTATTCATAGCTAGCCAAAAATACAATCCGGTGTGATTTTTGTCCTGAAATGTTTGTGAATGTCGTAAGTACATTGTTTTATTAACTTCTAGTTCCATTATTACAAAAAAAAGGAAAAAAAAAAACAAGAAAAAATCGGATAGTCATAAAGGAAAAGCTGACAAAAGAAAAAAAACAACAGAAAAACTAGTATTTCTTAATCTTCCACTGAACTTGAACTATTCTAGACTCTAGTGTATATACGTATATATATATATATATATATATATATATATATATATATATATATACATACACACACACATACATATGAGGTTGCATTCGTTTGCTTATCTGTGCTGTTGTGAGAAACACACAGACACACACACAGTAATAATAACACACAGGTGTTATTAAGACAAAATATACAAATAAATAACCCTATGTTGAATAGCGTAACCAATACGACAGTCACAAAATATAATAAAAGATAATTTAGTAGACAGCGGCCAGCAGGCAGACAGCAGCAAGCAGGCAGACAGCGGCCAGCAGGCAGACAGCGACCAGCAGGCAGACAACAGCCAGCAGGCAGACAGCGGCCAGCAGGCAGACAGCGACCAGCAGGCAGACAGCAGCAAGCAGGCAGACAGCGGCCAGTAGGCGGCCAGCGGCCAGCAGCCAGACAGCGGCCAGCAGGCAGACAGCGGCCAGTAGGCAGACAGCAGCCAGTAGGCAGACAGCAGCCAGCAGGCAGACAGCAGCCAGCAAGCAGACAGCGGCCAGCAGGCAGACAGCAGCCAGCAGGCAGACAGCGGCCAGCAGGCAGACAGCAGCCAGCAGGCAGACAGCGGCCAGCAGGCAGACAGCAGCCAGCAGGCAGACAGCGGCCAGCAGGCAGACAGCGGCCAGCAGGCAGACAGAAGCCAGCAGGCAGACAGCGGACAGCAGGCAGACAGCAGCCAGCAGGCAGACAGCAGCCAGCAGGCAGACAGCGGCCAGCAGGCAGACAGCAACCAGCAGGCAGACAGCGGCCAGCAGGCAGACAGCGGCCAGCAGGCAGACAGCGGCCAGCAGGCAGACAGCAGCCAGCAGGCAGACAGCGGCCAGCAGGCAGACAGCGGTCAGCAGGCAGACAGCAGCCAGCAGGCAGACAGCAGCCAGCAGGCAGACAGCAGCCAACAGGCAGACAGCAGCCAGCAGGCAGACAGCGGCCAGCAGGCAGACAGCAGCCAGCAGGCAGACAGCGGCCAGCAGGCAGACAGCAGCCAGCAGGCAGACAGCGGCCAGCAGGCAGACAGCAGCCAGCAGGCAGACAGCAGCCAGCAGGCAGACAGCAGCCAACAGGCAGACAGCAGCCAGCAGGCAGACAGCGGACAGCAGGCAGACAGCAGCCAGCAGGCAGACAGCAGCATGCAGGCAGACAGCAGCCAGCAGGCAGACAGCAGCCAGAAGGCAGCCAGCAGCCAGCAGGCAGACAGCAGCCAGCAGGCAAACAGCGGCCAGTAGGCAGACAGCAGCCAGTAGGCAGACAGCAGCCAGTAGGCAGACAGCAGCCAGCAGGCAGACAGCAGCCAGCAGGCAGACAGCGGCCAGCAGGCCGACAGCGGCCAGTAGGCAGACAGCAGCCAGCAGGCAGACAGCAGCCAGCAGGCAGACAGCAGCCAGCAGGCAGACAGCAGCCAGCAGGCAGACAGCGGCCAGTAGGGAGACAGCAGCCAGTAGGCAGACAGCAGCCAGCAGGCAGACAGCAGCCAGCAGGCAAACAGCGGCCAGAAGGCAGACAACAGCCAGCAGACAGACAGCAGCCAGTAGGCAGACAGCAGCCAACAGGCAGACAGCGGCCAGTTGGCAGACAGCGGCCAGCAGGCAGACAGCAGCCAGCAGGCAGACAGCAGCCAGCAGGCAGACAGCAGCCAGCAGGCAAACAGCGGCCAGTAGGCAGACAGCAGCCAGTAGGCAGACAGCGGTCAGCAGGCAGACAGCAGCCAGCAGGCAGACAGCAGCCAGCAGGCAGACAGCAGCCAACAGGCAGACAGCAGCCAGCAGGCAGACAGCGGCCAGCAGGCAGACAGCAGCCAGCAGGCAGACAGCGGCCAGCAGGCAGACAGCAGCCAGCAGGCAGACAGCGGCCAGCAGGCAGACAGCAGCCAGCAGGCAGACAGCAGCCAGCAGGCAGACAGCAGCCAACAGGCAGACAGCAGCCAGCAGGCAGACAGCGGACAGCAGGCAGACAGCAGCCAGCAGGCAGACAGCAGCAAGCAGGCAGACAGCAGCCAGCAGGCAGACAGCAGCCAGCAGGCAGACAGCAGCCAGCAGGCAGACAGCAGCCAGCAGGCAAACAGCGGCCAGTAGGCAGACAGCAGCCAGTAGGCAGACAGCAGCCAGTAGGCAGACAGCAGCCAGCAGGCAGACAGCAGCCAGCAGGCAGACAGCGGCCAGCAGGCCGACAGCGGCCAGTAGGCAGACAGCAGCCAGCAGGCAGACAGCAGCCAGCAGGCAGACAGCAGCCAGCAGGCAGACAGCAGCCAGCAGGCAGACAGCGGCCAGTAGGGAGACAGCAGCCAGTAGGCAGACAGCAGCCAGCAGGCAGACAGCAGCCAGCAGGCAAACAGCGGCCAGAAGGCAGACAACAGCCAGCAGACAGACAGCAGCCAGTAGGCAGACAGCAGCCAACAGGCAGACAGCGGCCAGTTGGCAGACAGCGGCCAGCAGGCAGACAGCAGCCAGCAGGCAGACAGCAGCCAGCAGGCAGACAGCAGCCAGCAGGCAGACAGCGGCCAGTAGGCAGACAGCAGCCAGTAGGCAGACAGCAGCCAGTAGGCAGACAGCAGCCAGCAGGCAGACAGCAGCCAGCAGGCAGACAGCGGCCAGCAGGCCGACAGCGGCCAGTAGGCAGACAGCAGCCAGCAGGCAGACAGCAGCCAGCAGGCAGACAGCAGCCAGCAGGCAGACAGCAGCCAGCAGGCAGACAGCGGCCAGTAGGCAGACAGCAGCCAGTAGGCAGACAGCAGCCAGCAGGCAGACAGCAGCCAGCAGGCAAACAGCGGCCAGAAGGCAGACAACAGCCAGCAGGCAGACAGCAGCCAGCAGGCAGACAGCGGCCAGTAGGCAGACAGCAGCCAGTAGGCAGACAGCAGCCAGCAGGCAGACAGCAGCCAGCAGGCAAACAGCGGCCAGAAGGCAGACAACAGCCAGCAGACAGACAGCAGCCAGTAGGCAGACAGCAGCCAACAGGCAGACAGCGGCCAGTTGGCAGACAGCGGCCAGCAGGCAGACAGCGGTCAGCAGGTAGACAGCGGCCAGCAAGCAGACAGCGGTCAGCAGGTAGACAGCGGCCAGCAGGCAGACAGCGGCCAGCAGGCAGACAGCGGCCAGCAGGCAGACAGCGGTCAGCAGGTAGACAGCGGTCAGCAGGTAGACAGCGGCCAGCAGGCAGACAGCGGTCAGCAGGTAGACAGCGGCCAGCAGGCAGACAGCGGCCAGCAGGCAGACAGCGGCCAGCAGGCAGACAGCGGTCAGCAGGTAGACAGCGGCCAGCAAGCAGACAGCGGTCAGCAGGTAGACAGCGGCCAGCAGGCAGACAGCGGTCAGCAGGTAGACAGCGGCCAGCAAGCAGACAGCGGTCAGCAGGCAGACAGCGGCCAGCAAGCAGACAGCGGCCAGCAGGCAGACAGCGGTCGGCAGGCAGACAGCGGCCAGCAGGCAGACAGCGGCCAGCAGGTAGACAGCGGCCAGCAGGTAGACAGCGGTCAACAGATAGACAGCGGTCAGCAAGGAGACAGCTTTATCCTTGTGTTGGTCAGTATGAATTATTACACTAAAATGTTGGTCGAGAGCCCCTATCACAAATACCTATCATCTGCTACTTCAGAGTATTTGAAAGTTTAATTGATAATGAATGATACATATATATCCGCATATATATGCGTGTGTGTGTTTGTGTGTGTGTGTATATATATATATATATATATATATATATATATATATATATACTCATTTTTTTTTTCCTTTATTTTCTTTTTAACAGCTATTGTGTGTGTGTGTGTGTGTGTGTGTGTGTGTGTGTGTGTTTATATATTTCAATTAATCTATTGATTGATTTACCTACCTAAAACAATAGTTTGACACGACTAGTTAACGTTTCATTAACAAGCAATCATGATATCTTATCAGTATAGAATACATAAATCCTCTTCATCTATTCGTCAAAATAAATCTGATTCCCTCTCTCATGCGTGGCACTGTATCGCAGAGGTGCCATGCAGTTCGATGACATGGCCCTTTCGAGAAGCCTGCTAGTCTGGCCCTGATGCAGCACTTTATCATTAAGTTAGTGTTTGTCCACCATACTGTAGGAAGGAACCAGCCCTTTATTTATTTATTTATTTATTTTTTGTCCTATAGATCAAGCTGAGGTGTGTGTGTGTGTGTGAGTGTGTATGTATGTGTGAGTGTGTATGTGTGTTTGTGTGTATGTGTATTTGTGTATGTGAGTGTGAGTGTGTATGTATGTGTGAGTGTATATGTGTGTTTGTGTGTATGTGTATTTGTGCGTGTGTGTGTGTGTATGTGTGTGTGTGTGTGTGTGTGCATGTGTGTGTGTATGTGTGTGTGTGTGTGTGTGTGTGTATGTGTGTGTGTGTGTATGTGTTATATATCAAGTTGACGTGCTTTGTACAATTATTCTAATTAACGTTGAGTACAGAAGACTATTAACTGAAACCCTATTTAATTATATTAATAAAAAGTAATAAAATCAGCTTGTCACGTCCAGCTGTCTCCCATACTACTTTAGTACTCGTATATAATACCATTACTTCCACCTCCCCTCCAACACATTTACAGACGAATACATGCATACACACATGTACATAATATATGTATGTTTATATGTTTATATATATATAAATATATATATATATATATATCTAAATCTATATATATATATATATATATATATATATATATATATATAAACACTCACACACATATATATACACACACACACACATATATATATATATATATACGTATATATGTGCGTATAAGTATATTTATATATATTAATACACACACACACACACACACACACACACACAATAAACACACACACACACACACACAAACAACAAACACACACACACACACACAGAATCACACACACACACAGAATCACACACACACACACACACACATCTATCTAACTATCTATATGTATATATATATATATATATATATATATATATATATATGAAAATGTGTATCTAACCATCTTTTTGTCTATTCACCTACCTATCTATCTGTCTCTCTGCCTATCTATCTCTCAGTCTATCTGTATATATTTTACAGTACATGAATGCCTTACCTTGCTTGTGCCTCGACATTCGCTGCACCGAGAGGATCACCCTCCCACGAGCCGCCATTTCAGTGCAAGCTTCTAGCTGCAACTTTTTTCTCCTCTCTGCCTGATCCAAGCAATTTGTTGGACTTTCACCGCCCTGATCGCCGTGTCTGATCCTCGATTTCCTTCTCGACTGCAGCCCTTCCGGATTTTCTTTTCATCCGAGTATTGGGGCGAATTATTTCTGGCTTTTGTTAAATGTTTTGATCTGCAGTGCAATTTAGTGGTGTATGTACCGGTACTGTGTGTGTGTGTCCATCAATGGTTCCCAGAGTTTTTTATTGTATGGCCCCCTAACAAATATATAATAATCTTCGTGGACCCATTTAGTGACTGTCGTCTTTTCAGATTCAGTTTAAACACACACACACACACACACACACACACACACACACACACACACACACACAGTGCCGGCGGGGAAAATAAAAAAAAAATGGGGAAAATGTGATTTTTTTTTGTGAAATGTCTCTGCCTTACCTGATTTCACCTTTCCTTAAATTGGCGGGGAGATGTATTTTTTACTAGTGCTATGAATATCGATGGTGTTATTTTTATTTTAAACATTATAATAAATATCATGTTATAAACATCATTAATAGCAAAATA
>NC_061837.1:33184720-33187220 GCF_019202785.1 Penaeus chinensis
TTCCTTGGCCTCTTCCTCCCTTCCTCCTTTTCTTACTCCCTCAGTACATGCTCTCTTTGTTTCCATATTTCTCCCTTTCCCTCTTCCCTTTGCTACCTCCTTCCTTATTATCTTCCTCCCTTCTTCCTTTCCCCTTCTCCTAAATGCATGTTTTCTTTGTTTCTCTCCCTTTTAGCCCCCTCCCCCCCCTTCCCCTTTCCAAATGCACCCTTTGTTCTTCTCCTTCTCCCTCCCCCCTCCTCCTCTCCCTGCCTTTACCCTCGCCTCTCTCTCCCTTAGCCTCTCCTCCTCCTCCTTCTTTTATCCCTCGTCTCTCTCCATTTACCCCCTTCCCCTCCTCCTCCCCCTTCCTTTACCTCTCGCCTCTTTCCCCTTACTTCCTCCTCCTCTTCCTTCCTTCTCTCTCCCCTTACCCCCTCCTTCTCTCCCTTCCGTTATCCAACGTCTCTTTCCCCCTTACTTCTTCCTCTTCTGCCTTCCTTCTCTCTCTCCTTACCTCCTCCTCCTCTTCCTTACTTTACCCCTCGTCTCTCTCCCCTTACCCCCTTCCCTTCTTTCCTAACTTCGTTTATGGTTTCGCTTGCCTTGTGGTAAGTGATGGAGCGGGGCGGGGAGGTGGGTGGGGGGGGGGGGGGGCAGCCAGTAGGGGAGAGGAAAGAGGGGGGGGGATATAATAGTGGGGGGGGGGGGAGGTCGCTTTCAACTTCCTGATGATATTTGTGTATATCTTTATGCTCAGCAGAAGCCGTCGCAAGAACAGGAGGAGGGAAGAGTAAGAACAAAATGAGGAGAGGCAAGAAAGGGGAAAAGTAGGAGGAAGAGGAGGAGGAAAAGGAACAGGAAAAGGAGGAGGGAAAAGGAGGATGAAATGGAGGAGTAAAAGGAGCAGGAAAAGGAGGATAGAAAAGGAGGAGGAAAAGGAGGAGGAAATGAAGGAGTAAAAGGAGCAGGAAAAGGAGGATGGAAAAGGAGGAGGAAAGGATAAAAAGTGCAAAAATGATTTCAAAATGATACAACGATAAAGTGAAGATTAAGCCCAATTAAAAGTAAACGGAATGAAAAGACAACAAAAAGCGTAACAAAACAACACACATGGTAAAACACAGGCCATTAAATACCCAGACCTGACTGACTGGCTGGAAATAAAACTCCCAGACGAAAAAAAAGGAAAAACTCAAAATGGAAAAAAAAAAAAAAAAAAAAAAAAAAATAGAGGGAAAAGCAACAAACAATAACAACAGCATAGAACTAAAGCTAAATCCTTCCCTGCGGTCATTTATTCCCAGATAAGTGTTAATCAGAGAAGCTAATCCGGATTAAAAGCTGTGTGACCTACTCTACCCTGGTTTCGGCTCCTTCACGTGTACATTCTCGCGTGTGCTTTTACTTCTTCTTTATCTCTTCCTCTTTTCTTCTATTTCTTTCTTTCTGTCTTTCGGTGCTCGCCTCTCATTTTTTGTTTAATCCTATCTGGTCCTTTTTATTGTTCTTCCTCTTTCTTATCCCCGTCTCTGTTTTCTTTTTACCTAGAACGTTTGTTTGTGTTCCAATATCCATACCTCCTTTGTTGTATTAAAAGCGCCTCTGTCTGTATGTTTTCTTTTTTATTTTTTCTTTGCCCCCCCCCTCTCTCTCTCTCTCTCTCTCTCTCTCTCTCTCTCTCTCTCTCTCTCTCTCTCTCTCTCTCTCTCTCTCTCTCTCTTACTTCCTCATTAACTATCTCTCTCTCTCTCTCTCTCTCTCTCTCTCTCTCTCTCTCTACTTCTCACTACTCTCTCTCTCTCTCTCTCTCTCTCTCTCTCTCTCTCTCTCTCTCTCTCTCTCTCTTACTTACCCACTAACTCTCTCTCTCTCTCTCTCTCTCTCTCTCTCTCTCTCTCTCTCTCTCTCTCTCTCTCTCTCTCTCTCTCTACTCCCTCTCTCTCTCTCTCTCTCTCTCCTCTCTCTCTCTCCTTCCTCTCTCTCTTCTCTCATCTCCTCTCTTTCTCTCCTCATCTCTCTCTTCTTACCTTCACTTCACTAACCCCTCTCACCTCTCTCTCTCTCTTCTCTCCTCTACTCTCCCTCTCTCTTCTCTCTCCATCTCCTCTCTCTCTCCTCTCCTCTCTACTTCCTCATTCTCTCTCTCTCTCTCTCTCTCTCTCTCTCCTCTCTCTTCTCTCCTCTCTCTCCCTTCCCTCTCTCTCTCTTACTTCCTCACTAACCTCTCTCTCTCTCTCTCTCCTCTCCTCTTCTTCTCTCTCTCTCTCTTCTCCCACTCTCTCTCTCATCTCTCTCTCCTCTCCTCTCATCTCTCCCTCTCTCCTCCTCCTCTCCTCTCCTGCTTCCCCCCCCCTCTTCCTCTCTCTCTCCTCTCTCCTCTCTCTCTCTCTCTTCTCTCTATATCTATCTTTCTCCTTTCTTCTTCTTTCTCTCCTCTCTCACATCACTCTGCCCCCCCTCTCTCTCTCCCACTCTCAATCTATCTCTCTCTCTTTCTTTCCCTCCCTCTCTCTTCCTT
>NC_061837.1:33239720-33244720 GCF_019202785.1 Penaeus chinensis
TATTCGATACAGTAAAAGTTATCCTTTCTTTATAATTATAGTTCTGAAATATTATCAAAATCATAACATCCGGTAATTTTAACACTGTTACTCTTTTATTAATGCATCTCTCATTTACCTAGATTATACCAATATCAAGCACAAACCCAGTAATAAAACGCACTTACAAGGTCTATCACTCAATCACCTTAAAATGGAATTGACATGACCCCTTTTCTGAAATTCTAAAACGGTTCTCAGAAACCAACAACTCAAGGAGATAAATCACGTCTTGGACAAATGCTTTCTGTCTGCCAAGGAAACATCAGGTCACTCTTTTTTATGTTCAAATCCTGAAAACCTGACAGTGGCTTCGTGTGTCTGGGGTCATGTACACTTTTTTTTTGGGGGGGGGGGCTTTGGCTTTTTTTTTTTTTGTGCATAGTGTTCTATCTTCTTTTTTTTATTATGATATAAAATTCAGGTGTTTGTTGTATGATATTTCGGTCTTTGTGTTGGTGTTTTTATTTTACTAAATACTTCATTACTTGATTATCATTATTACTATTGTTATTATTATTATCATCATCATCATCATCATTAATATCATTATTATAATTATAATTATAATCATAATTATGATTATAATAATAACAATAATAATAATAATAATATTAATTATAATAATAATGATAACAATAATAATAATAATAACAATAATAATAATAATAATAATAATTATTATTATTATTGCTATTATAATTTCAATTATGATAATAATAATAATAATAATAATTATTATTATTATCATCGTCATTATTTTATTTTACACATTCTGTAAAGCTCCAATGGGCGACTAACTTGTTATTTAAATACGTGTTTCGAGACTTAACTGAACCATTTCCTTCACCCCCTCCCTGATCGAATAAATGAAAAAGAAATAAATAAAGAAAGGGCGAAACAGAGAGCAAAAGAGAGAAAGCAAAAGAGAAGAAATCCACGGAGGCTTTCAAATACCATTCACGTATTTTCTCCTCGTTGGCATCTCCTATTACTCCTTGCAAGAAATTCCAAAGTTTTTATCGGTCATTTGCAAGAATCCCATATCCAATACCACTGCACCCTATAGCGAGTGCGAACTGAGAAAGAGAAAGAAAACGAAAAAAGAGAAAAAGGGCTTAGATTATCTTTTTCTCTCTCTCTTTCTTTCTTTATTTCTTTCTTTCTTTCTCTGTTTCTTTCTTTCTCTCTCTCTCTCTCTCTCTCTCTCTCTCTCTCTCTCTCTCTCTCTCTCTTTCTCATTCTCTTTCTTATTATCTTTCTCTCTCATTCTCTCCCTCTCTCCCTCCCTCCCTCCCTCTCTCTCTCTCTCTCTCCTCTCCTCTCTCTCTCTCTCTCTCTCTCTCTCTCTCTCTGTCTCTCTCTCTCTCTCTCTCTCCCTCACGCTCTCATCTCATTCTCCCCATCTTTAATCATCTTCATCTTTATATTTTTTTTACTTTCTTACTAAAATAAAAAAAAAAATGGACGAACCATTTCTGATTTTGCGTCCAATCCAATGCTGGTTTCCCTCTATCTCTCATCTTTTCCCTCACTGCCTCCCTCCCTTTCGCATTGCACGGGTTTGATATGATGAAAATACTGACCAGAAGGGATCATGCGTGTGTGTGATCTCTTTTTAGGAACAAAAATATCACCGTTATCATTATAAAAAAATTACTGTGACTGATTCTAGTGTTATTCTTGTTACAGTTATTATCCTTTTCCTTAATTTTTTTTAGTATTGTTATTTATAATTGTCTTTTTGTTATTATGATTTCTATTGTTATTGGTATCATTATGTTTTTTTTTTCTTCTTAATTATTATTGTCATTTTTATTATTATTGTTTTTATTATTACTATTATTATTATTATTATTATTATTATTTTATTATTGTTATTATGATTTTTATTATTATTATCATAATTACTATTATCATTACTATTATTCTTATCATTATTATTATTATTATCATTATTATTATTATTATCATTATTATTATTATTATCATATCAATGATGATGATGATGATGGTGATAATAGTAATAGTAATACTAATGATTATGATAATGATAATGTTAATAGACATGGTAATAATAATAATGATAGTAATAATAATAGTAATAATGATGATAATGATAATGATAATGATAATAATATTGATAATGATAATTATGATGGTGATAATGATGATGATGAGGATTTAATCATAATTATTATCATTGTTATTATGATGATGGTACTGATTATTATTATCATTGTTATTATGATGATGGTACTGATTATTATTATCATCATTATAATTATCACTTTCTTTTATTATCACTATTATTTTCATTATCCTTGTTGTTATTGTTGTTATTGCTATAACTTTTATTATTATTATAATTGTCATTATTATTATTTGTTATTATCACTATTATTGTTATTGTCATCGTTATGATTATTATTATCATTATTGTCATAACTTTAATTGATATTGTTATTACTTTGATATTATTATTATTATTGTTTATAATAAATAAACAATAATAATTATTGTTATTATTATTGTCGTTGTTGTTATTGTTATCATTATCATTATTATTATCATTATTGATATTAGGATCATCATTATTATCATCACTATTATTGTTATTTTTATTATCATTATTGATATTATTATTATTATATCATTTTTATTTTTATCATCATTATTATTTTTATTATTATCGTTGTTATTGTTTTTTATTTATTACAATTATTACAATCATTATCCTTTTCATTGCCTTACTTGTTAATACTTTCAATATATTATTATCATCATTATCATTTTTATTATTATCAACATCATCATCATTGCTATCATTATTATTAATGTATTATTATTATTTCTATCATTATTATTAGCATTGATATTATGATGGTAATGAGTATTATTATTATCATTATAATCATAATTATCACTTTCATTATAATTATCACTTGCTATAATCATCACTACTATTTTCATTATCATTGTTGTTATTATTATTATCATCAATTTAATCCTTATTACTATTAACTTCATTATCATTATTGTTATGATTGCAACCAAGATATTTTTACACTGGTAAACCCACTCCATTTTGATGAAAATCCTAGTTGGCAACTTCCGAGCTAAGCCCCGCCTCATCAACTTTATTAATTTCAAATATCAGATATCTCTGTTACTATTATTTTTCTTTGTTTCTTTTCGACGTTTCTTTACCATTGTTCTTACTAAACCTTCTTTAAAGACAGTTCAATGAAATAACAATGACATAGCTAACAAATTGTTTGCGTGAAAAAAGGGGTGGAGCTAATGACGTCACCGCGTTAGGCCGTTCAGAGTGCACCGCGAGATATCAGACATAGCTAGATACATATTTATTTATATAATTTATACTTACCAGAAGTAAAATTAAATCTCCCCTCTTTCACATTTATGCTTACTAAGTTTTTCTTACCTGGTCGTTATATTCATTTTTGTTATTATTGTTATTATCATTATTGTTATCAATATCATTATTATTATCTTCATTTTCATTACCACTGATAGAACTATTTTCATTATTTTCATAATAATTATCATTATCATTATTGGCATTGTTATTATTATCATTATTATTATTATTAACATTATTATTGTCATTATAATTATTATCATTACTATTATTATCATTATCATTATTGTTATCCTTTTTATTATGATTGTTACTATTGTTACTAATATCATTAATGTTATCATTATCATTATTATTGTCGTTATTGATATTTCTCATATCGTTATTATTATTATTATTACTATTATTACTATTATTATTATTATTATTATTATTATTATTATTACTATTATCATTATCATTATTATTATAAGTGTCATCATTATCATTATTATTATTATTACTATCATCATCATCATTATTACTATTACTATTATTATTATCATTATTATTATTACTATTATTATTATTACTGTTATCATTATTACTAATATTAATATTATTATTTTTATATTATATTTATTGTTATAATCATTATCATTATTATTATTATCATTATTTTGATTATTATTATCATTATCATTATCATAATAATAATGATACTAATTATACTAATAATAAAAGTAATAATAATAATAATTATAATAATAATAATAATAATAATAATAATAATAATAATAATGATGATGATTATAATTGTTATTATTATTATTATATTTATTATTTTTATCATTATTATTATTATTACTATTATCTTCATCATTATTGCAACTGTTGTTATTATCATTGTTACTGATTTTTTCCAGTTACTAATTTTATCATTATTAATGTTTTATTAACATAATTTTCATCATTATTATCATCTTTATCATCATTATTATCATTGTAATTATTATTTTTGTCATTATTATTATCATTATTATTACTATTTGTATTATCATCATTATTATTATCATTATCATTATTATCATTATTATTATTATTATTATTATCATTATTATTATTATTATTATTATTATTATCATCATCTTGATCAATAATGAGAATAAGATTATGATAATGATAATCATGATAATATCATTAACATTATTACTATCAATTCAAATGCAATTATCATTATTGTTATTATCAATATTATCACGATCAGTATCATTACTATTATTATCCTCTTCCTCCTCATCATCATGACGGTGAGCCAGCAGCAACAGCACTAACATCATTATCATAGCCATTATTATTTTTTTTTTATTACCAACATAATCATCACTGTTACCAATATATATCGATAAACGATTTCAGCAAACACTCCACATATACTCATAGATACATAGTATTAAGAAACCCCATCATCTTTCCACATGCATGACCTAACATCTCTTTATTACGTAAGCACTGGAACGTGAGAAGTCCAAAATGCATGCAATCGACTATATCTATTTACTGAGGTCATGGGAGATAGACAGAACACTTGGGACGG
>NC_061837.1:33269720-33274720 GCF_019202785.1 Penaeus chinensis
AGAAGACGAAGAAAAGAGAAAAATGAAAGAAAAAAGAAGAACAACAACGTTTAGTAAAAACAGTTAAAAGGAAACAGATAAACCGGATGAAGAAGACGCGAGGGGAACGAAATGGGAAATAGATGAATGAAGAGAAAAGCAAAAAACAAAAAAAACGGAGAGATGGAGTCTGACAAAGAAGAACGAGGACAAGGAGTAGAAAAAAATTAAGAAAGAAACAAAGGGGAAAATTAGAGACTAGAAAAAAACTCTGCCTATCTATCTATCTATCAGTCAATCTATCTATCTAACAATCTATCTTGTCTATGAGTTAACAAATTAGTTTATCTATCTATCAGTCAATCTATCTATCTGTAAATCTATTTATCTATGAGCTAACAAATCTATTTCTATCTATCTATCGATCTATCAATCTATTTATTTATGAGTTAACAAATTAGTCTATCTATCTCTATCTATCTATCTATCTATCTATCTATCAATCTATTTATCTATGAGCTAACAAATTAAACTATCTATCTAACTTTATCCATCTATCGATCTATCTATTAGCTATATGTATAGCTATGTGATACGTAAAAGAAGGAAGGAGTGACCAAGAACAACACAAAAAGAAAAAAAAAAAAAAAATTAAAGACTCAAAACAGATACAAGAGAAGAGATATATTTAAGAAATGAGATACCAGAAATTAATATCAATGATCAAGATAATAATAATGGTAATTACAGTAATCATAAAAAAAAACAACAATTAAAAAGAATGATGATCATAATAATAATAATAATAATAATAATAATAATCATAATAATCATAATAATCATAATAATAATAGTAATGATAGTAATACTACTACTACTACTAATAATGATAATGATAATGATAGTAATAACGATAATATCAATAATAATATTAATAATAATAATAATAATGATAATGATAATAATAATGATGGTGATAATGATGATGGTAATGATGATGTTAACAACAACATCAACAAAACAACAATAATGATAATGATAATGATAATAATGGTGAGGATAATGATAACAATAATTACAATAATGATAATAACAATAATAACAGTAACAATAATGATAATAATAATGATAATAATCATAATAATAATAATAATAATAATATGATAATAACAACAGTGATATTGAAAATATAAGTAACGATGATAATGATAATAAAGAAAATTGATAATAATAACGACAACAATAATATTATCAATAATAATAACGATAATAACAAGACTAAGCAGGGTAAATAAAATATTAAAAAAAGGAGAAAGAGAAAGGGAACAAATTATAACAGAAAATACAGAGAGAAGGCCGCTTAATAAACTTTATTACCTAAAAGAAGCAGAGAAACAAATAGCTAAATAAAACGAAGAGAGAGAAGGAAAGAAAAATAACACCCTATCCCTCTTACTCAAAAAAAAAAAAAAAAAAAAAAAAAACTGAAAAAATGACACAATTCCATTTAACACAGAAAACTCAAGGGGAACTTACCAATCATTTCCGAGCCATAAGCTTAGTGAGACCAGACCAAAGTTTGCCATTATTTCGAGCTTTTATTATCTTTATTATACCTCCTCTTATATTGGCCGAAGAAATGATACCATAAATCCAGGGGGAAAGAGAGAGAGAAAGAGAGAGAAAGAGAAGAGTGAGTAAGAGAGTGAGAGAATGATGGAGAGAGTGACAGACAGAAGAGAAAAGGTGTGATGGGGAGATAGGAAAAGATAAAATTGATGTGGGAATGAAAGTGAATGAGTGAGAGAGAGAGAGAGAGAGAGAGAGAGAGAGAGAGAGAGAGAAGAGAGAGAGAGAGAGAGAGAGAGAGAGAGAGAGAGAGAGAGAGAGAGAGAGAGAGAGAGAGAGAGAGAGAGAGAGAGAGAGAGAGAGAGAGAGAGAGAGGGGAAGGGTAAGATAGTGTCAAACAAAGAATGTGCAAGAAAGCGTGGAAAAGATAGACAAGATAAAAGGATGAATCAAAGAAGGTACGAGAGAGAGCAAGATTAAATTGATAAATGTGTCGCGGAAGGGATTAGTATTGATATTAAAATATTCCTAATATTCGAAACTTATTTCTGGTAGTACCCGCACGTGCGCGTGAGTGTGTGAATGTGAATGTATGTGTGTGTGTGTGTGTGTGTGTGTGTGTGTGTGTGTGTGTGTGTGTGTGTGTGTGTGTGTGTGTTCGTGTGTGTGTGTGTGTGTTTGTGTGTGTGTGTTTGTGTGGGTTCACATTTCCTCTAATAAGTTGTGGCATTTTACTTTGGGAGCAACAACGTACGTATACAAACATACGAACATAACAACTTTTTTTTTTAGATCGATAATTAGGGGGTACTTTTCTAGGCCAGTGAATCTATCCAATTTCCGTATTTTCAGTTTCTAAAGAGTGGTAAACAGGGAATCCTTGCTATCCCCTCAACCTTGAAATATGAAGAAAGTAGAAACGTAAATAAATGATGAGTCAACTTTTGCTTTAAATTTTTGAAAACAGCACAAGCATGAAAAGAATTAGCCAAGTTTTTGTCACTAAGGATTCGAACTATTTCTGTGAAAAGGATTCGAAGCAGCCTGTTCGTATAAGGTTCTGATGGACATTACTTATGCAACATTTCTAGATTATTTTGTATGAATAAGAAATTAGGGAATTAGGGTTGCCAGACTGCGAAAAATCTGCTGCTATACGGAAATCCGCCAAAAAATTGTGACGTAGGCGGTAAATACTAACATCACATTTCCACAACTACGGTAGTTTACGGAAATCTATGTTTTAGGTAAGAAAAAAGTAATTGCGGGGGGGGGGGGGGTATTAAAAGGCATTTTATCTTCATTCCCTTAGCGTTTACCTATACATAATGACCAGGAAATGGTACCAAAGTTGGAAATTTCTATTAGAATCTTGAATTATAAGTTTACAATCCTCACAACACTGGTTCGAATCATTTATGTTTTAAAATATCTATATAAATCAAAAGCAAACATTTATTCAATTTGATTTAGCCTATCTATTTTCTTTATAGTTAAATATTCAGAAATTGTCTCGGATTTCTCATTTTCCACATTTTTCTTTCTATCTCTCGTCTGGCGAACACCTTCAAGTGCTCGCTTTTCACCTGCGCCGACAACCCCCCCCCCCCCCCCTCAACTAAAAAAAAAAAAAAAAAAATAAGAGCTCCATTAAATCTATCACTGCGCAGAGGGATGTGCTTTTCTCATCGACATTAAAATATCATTTCGAATTAATTGCAGAGTCTAATTTACAGCCAAGTTAGACGACGTTCCTGGCTCAGGTATGTCGTTTGTCAAAAGTTTCCCTGTTTTATGCCGCGCTGTTGGGCACCAGCCTTTTTTTTCTACATACTTTCTGCTTGCAAAACTTCTTTCGTGATTTTTGCTTGCACTACTGGTACGCAAGTTGGATCACCACAAATCGATAGTTAAATGAGATTTACAAGCGATGCTTAATTAATAAAGAAGAAGAACGATAGCAGTTATAGAATGATAATGATAGAAACATTGTACAGTATTATGATGATGGTCACAATGGTATTAATTATAATATGATAATGATAATGATGTCACAGTGGTATTGATTATGATATAATAATGATGATAACAATAATTATTGTGATGATGATTATGATGATTATGAGTAATTATAGTTGATGAGGATTATAGTAATTATAGGAATTAAACATTATGAGAATAGTAATAAATAATGATGGTAATGCCGATATTAAAACTACTACTACTAATGATGATACTACTACTACTAATAATAATAACAATGATTAAAAGGTTAATAATGATAATAATAATAATAATAATAATAATAATAATAATAATAATAATAATAATAATAATAATAATGATATAATGATAACAACAACGATAATGATAATAATGCCAGTAAAAGTACTACTACTACTACAAAAAAAAAAAAACAGTAATAACAATTATAATAATAATGATAATGATAATAATGCCACTAATAATAATGATTATGATAATGATAAAGATAATAATAATGATTATGAAAAGAATAATAGTAATTATGTTGATAATAATAGTAATTATGTTGATAATAATAGTAATTGTGTTAATTATAATAATAATTGTGTTAATAATAATAATGACAATAATAACAACAATAATAATGATAATGATAACAATAATAATAATAATAATAATAATAATAATAATAATAATAATAATAATAATAATGATAATAATAAAAATGATAATAATGATTACTACTACAGCAATTGCTACTGTTAGTAATACTAACAAAATCAATAATAGCAATGATAATATTAATGATAATAATAATGATAGCAATAATAATGATAATGATAATAACAATAAAAGGATGGCAATAAGTAAAGCAAACATGAATATAATGAGGATCACTATGATGACACAAATACAAATAATATTAAGGAAAGTAAGGATAATGATTATGATAATAGTGATAATGAGAATGATAACGATGATGATGATGATGATAAAAAACACTACAACTCCTAACAGAATGATAGTCATAATGATATGGATTATAATGATCAAGATGATAATCATGATGAAGGTGAGGATGATCAATCTGATAATAATGAAAATAACAGTAATGATAGTAATCATTGTCATCATCATGATAATAATAGTGACAATAATGTTGATGGTGATGATGATGATGAAGATGAAGATGATAATTATGATGATGTTGATAATGATGATAATGATAATAATGATAATGATAATGATGATGATAATAATAATAACAATAATAATGTCTATAATGATAGTAATAATAATGATAAGGATAATGACAATGTAATACAAGTAAAGATGACAATGATAATAATAACAATGATATAAATAGTAATAACAATGATGATGATAATCGTAGTAATGATAATAATAATGCTAAAAATAATGATGATGATGATAATAATAATAATGATAAAAAATAATAATAATAA
>NC_061837.1:33282220-33284720 GCF_019202785.1 Penaeus chinensis
CACACACACACACACACACACACACACACACACACACACACACACACACACACGCAACTTTGCAATTAATCCAAACTAATCCTTAGTCGATTAATATTCTGCTTGCAAAAAGTTACCAGACTAGAACTTTCTGTATATTTTTTCTTATCTATAGGATTTCTTTAAATTATAAATTCCTTTTTTTTAATTATTATTAGCCTCTTTTCTCAAGACATAGTTATGATAACGCTAATGATAATCCTAAGGAAAGGAAACGGATCAAAGGAAATTACGCCATATGCAGTAAACATATATAAGAAAAATGATAAAAAACGTCAAGGAATATATAAAATAAATAAACTAAACAAGATAGATGAATAGATAAATATAAACATAAATAAATATATTAACAACAAACAAACGAACAAACTGAATAAATTAATAGATAAGTAAATAAACAGATAAATAGGTAAGATAAAAAATGAATAAATTAAACCGAAGTGAAATAATAAAACGAGCAAAGAAAACCGAGATTGCAAAAAAAAAAACAAAAAAAAAAAAAACAAGCAAATAAAACCGATATTGAAAAAAAGGAAACCAATAGATAATCGACCGAATAGATAAAACCAAGATTAAATCAACCAATGATTTAATGAGTGAATAAGTAAGCAATAGATAAATCAATTAATAAATATAACCAGGCAGAAATAGGTAAAATTCGCCCAAAAAAACGCTCCCCTCTCTCTCTCACACACACGTTGTTTACGGACAACACAGAACACAATCTTGCACTGGCACTCAATTGCAGGTGTTGCAGGAGTGAAGGAGGAAGCGGAGAGGAGGAGGAGGGAGTAGGGGAAGGAGGAGGAAGGGTTGGAGAAAGGGGAAGGAAAAGGAGGGGGGGGTTGGAGAAGGGGAAGGAGGAGGAGGAGGGGGTAGGGGAAGGGGGAGGAGAAGGAGGAGGAGGAGGAAGGGGTAGGGGAAGGAGAAGGAGGAGGAGGAGGAGGAGGAGGGGGGTAGGGGAAGGAGGAGGAAGGGTTGGAGAAAGGGGAAGGAAAAGGAGGGGGGGGTTGGAGAAGGGGAAGGAGGAGGAGGAGGGGGTAGGGGAAGGGGGAGCAGAAGGAGGAGGAGGAGGAAGGGGTAGGGGAAGGAGAAGGAGGAGGAGGAGGAGGAGGAGGGGGTAGGGGAAGGAGGAGGAGGGGGTGTAGAAAGGGGATGGAAAAGGAGGGGGGGGGGTAAGAGAAGGGGAAGGAGGAGGAGGAGGGGGTAGGGGAAGGGGAAGGAGAAGGAGGAGGAGGAGGAAGGGGTAGGGGAAGGAGAAGGAGGAGGAGGAGGAGGGTGGAGGAGGAGGGGGTAGGGGAAGGAGGAGGAGGAATGGGGAGGGAGAGGAATGGGAAGGAGGAGGAGGGGAAGAAGAGGTAGGAGAGGGGAAGGAGGAGGAAGGGGAGGGGGAGGAACGGAAAAGAAGAGGAGGGGGAAGGTGGGGAAAGAAAAGGAGGAGGGGGGTAGGGGAAGGGGATGGGGGATATTGGATGGGAGGAGGAAGGGATAAGGAAAATGGAGGGGGGGGGGTAAAGGGGGGAGCAGAGGATGGGAGAGGGAGAGGGGGGGAATGGAGGGAGGGAAGAGGGGATGGAGAGTGGATGGGGAGAGGGGAATGGATAGAGGATAGTGACGGGGATAGTGAAGGAGGGAAAGGGTATAGTGAAGGGGCCAGAAAGGGTAGAGGGAGACCGGAGGAATAGAAGGAAAGGGGAAGAGGAAGGGTGTGAAAGAAGGAAGGGGGGGAGGGGGGGAAGAGGAGAGAGGGAGAAGGAAGAAGAGGTGGCAAAGACGATAAGAGGCTTGAGGAGAAAGACAGGCCGGGGAGTAAGTCTACTGACATTCCACGAAATTAGTTTGTGTCGGCAAAGTTAAAGCAGACCGGGTAGGGGGTATTGGCTCTGCGGGTGGGGAGGGGGGGTGAGGACGCTCGAGGGTCGGTGGCACTTGGGGTGGGGGGAGGGAGAGGGGGGGTGGGGGTTTGAGGTCGACTTTCATTTCTTGTTACAGGTATTTTCCCTTTTTGTTTGTTTGTTTCCATTTGTTTGTTTCTCTCTTCCCCTGTTCATGGTGTTGGTGATTTTAGTTGTTTTTTTTCTTACATTCATTATCTACTACAATATTCTATTTTATTCTTTATTTTGTTATTATTTCTTTTTTTTTAGAAATTCAAATAACTTCGTGTTCTTTGGCTCTCTTTCTTATGTTTTCTGCTTATCATATCCTCTTTTACTTACTACTTAGTATACATACAGCATTATTTGTGTTTATTTTGATTCACGTTTGTTATATTTTTATATTATGGCTAATTAACAAGCATGAATCAACATATATTGAATCATGCAAAGACCAGATTATAAATATCTTCAAATATAGCTGTATCTGTATAAACACACGCACACATACATATACTTGCACATACAAGAACGTACACACATACATGCACATACAAAAACACACACACATTCAAAAAAAAGAA
>NC_061837.1:33289720-33292220 GCF_019202785.1 Penaeus chinensis
AGCTTTCCCTTTGAAGTCCTGGCCAGAAATCATAACAGCACACAAGCAGCACAACATACACATTCTGACAACAATTCAACGAAAAATCGATACCTACGAGGGTGTCCGCCACGCTGTGTGATGTTGGTATCGTTGGTATCGTACTTAGATTTCGGGATTGGATTTCCGAACTGCAGAACTGATGCAGTCGAAATTTATGCGGGTGTAATGCGCTGTAGGAATATGCCGTTTTTCCCGTACTAATGGTACTATGAAGCTGCCACTCACGCTGCGGTGGTCGAATAGTGTTTGGATATGAAAAGTATGTTTAGCAGGATATTTCCAAGTGAGGTTTACAAACCACGGGATATTTTACAGCACTTTTTCTGTGTTTTTTTCTCTTTGTAGTTCCCGCCGATTTGTTCCCTCTTTTTTGCATTGTGTTAACAGAAATGACGATCAGAGGGATAATAGACAAGTGTCAATGAAAATAAAATGCTTTGACTGCAGAGTCTTTGACAAAAGAACATAACATGGATCACAGTGAGTTGATCATATGCATCAATATATTTGCAGTTCATGTGTCAATGTCACAGGCTGTTTTGATTATAGAGTAAGATCGCGTGACCAATGGTAATATTTCCCGGTGAAAAAATTACTTAACGATCTCTGTCTCGTTTTAATCTCTGCATCGTACTGATAACAATATCATGTGCAGCTACATGCATTTGGTATTTTGCTATGAATATGTTTCTATATATTATTGTGTTAAAACCAAGGAACTTATGTGTTCGAAAAAAAATAATTCCTTATTTTGAACTTAGAGTATGATTTTATCAACTTTGGAAGATATTTAAGAGAAATCCTTTGCATGACTGATGATTTCGCAAATAATACCAATTCATTTTTTACAAGTTAAACAAAAGTCAAGTAACGCAAGACCAGTCAAGCAAGGGCATTCTGTTAGGTCACACGCAGGCTTAATACCCTTCAAGAACAGTAATGGTCCACGGATTATATTGTAAGCCTGCAAGAACTACCATGACTTTTCCTCCTCAAATATTTGAATAACGACAATGTTCCATCACGGCAACCTTCTGCGATTACTATGCAGGGCCAAAGCAGAAACAGCAATGAAAATAAATCATATCTGGTATCAACATTACTTACTGCCGCATGCTAAACGATTGTAACTACAGGACTGGTATAAGTTACGATGACGTACACTTTTTCGCAGATTTGCAGGTGACGGTGACAATATTGCGAGCTTTTTTTCTTTCTTTTTTTTGCAATACTTCGAAAAAAAAAAAATAATCAGGGGCGTAATTGAACAGGTGTCATGCAAATGTATTTTTAACAACGACATCAATGTAATAAACCCACTTACGCCCGAAGTATATTACGAGAGCTTCGCCAAAACCGACGAAACTAAAAGTAGACCATTTAAAAAACGGGCATGTTGATGGGATACTATTACAAAAATGGATGGTGCAGATATCCCACTAACGACAACTAAAGTGATGACAAATTTCCCGGCCATTTGTTCAACGTTTTGTTTCCTCCCTCTGCAGGCAAAGTGTTGAACTTTGGTTTATTTGTTTTGGTTATTTATATGTTATGTCACTGAACTGTTATTTATAAATCATTTAATACACGTTATTTATGTGTCAATTGTATTTCATCTGATGTATTTGTTATTCATATGTCATTTAAATCATTTGATATTTATGTATATTTATTCATGTTTATCGTCTATATCCCATTTAACATACTCTTACACTCAGACACACACACACACACACATATATATAAATATATATATATATATATATATATATATATATATATATATATATATATATATATATATATTTATATGTGTGTGTGTGTGTGTGTGTGTGTGTGTGTGTGTGTGTGTGTGTGTGTGTGTGTGTGTGTGTGTATGTGTGTGAGTGAGTGTGTGTGTGCGTGCGTGCGTGCGTGCATGCGTGCGTACGAGTGTGTGTGTATGTATGTATGTATGTATGTGTGTGTGTATCTACCGTGTATGCAAATGCTATCGTTGCTGGTACTGAATCCTTAACCATTTAGCTTTGATTTAGCAATAAGTACAACGCCTCCACTTTCCTTTGCAGGCGTGGTGGAGGGCTGGGGTGCAGCGTGGATTCCCGAAGGTCAAGGTAGTGATGAAGAGGATTCTGACTTACACAGATACGTCATTGAACATGGTAAGTACGCCACACTAGTATTTCCAGACTTACACCGCCGGGGACGCTGTAAGTCTACACAAGTCTTTTACTTTGTGTTTAACATTAGTATTTACGATATGGAGTATAAATGTCGTTATGTCCTTCATAGAGGTGGATGGGAAGTACGGGCTTAAAGATCACATGCAAACGAGATTTAGCGTAATAACAACGGTAGCCTTAATATACAGCGGTGGCATAGCTCAGCGGTAGAGCACTGGCTTTGCAGTTGCAAGGTCCTGGGTTCACACGCGGACGTCCCTCTCAGTCGATTG
>NC_061837.1:33387220-33392220 GCF_019202785.1 Penaeus chinensis
TAATAGCATTATGATGACTACTAAAACCAGTAAAACACAACAACGGTAATAGGAACGAAGATGGTAGTGGTGATGATGATAATAATGGTAATAGTAATGATAATGATGGTGATGCTACTAATACTGATACCAACAATGATGATCATGATGGTGACAATGATGGTGATGATGATGGTGATGATGATGGTGATGGTGATGTTGATGGTAATGGTGATGGTGATGATGATGATGATGGTAATGATGATGGTGTCGATGTTAGTGGTGATGGTAATGATGATGATAATACTAATTATAATGATAAAGGTAATAATGATGATTATGATAAAGGTAATTATGATGATAATGACAAGGTGACAAAACCTAAAACCGCCAAACATATTGACTGTCTAGACCCAAGGTCACCTTACCAAACTCTAAAAGAAGAAAAAAAAAGAGACGCATGCCGCTTTCGACAACATAACCTTAACGAGCGATTCCGCTGCAACATAGACAACATCGGCTACAACTCTGACGTCACAGAGGCAATCGATCTCTTCCTAAACAAGTCGAGGACATGTCTCGCCGGCCTGTTCCTGCGCCGCTGCGAGCTCACTGTAGCGCCGCGGACATTAATCAAGTTATTTCATCAACGCTGAATTAAGTATTGGCTTCCCACGGAGCTTCTGATTATTTGATTATCATTGGCGATTGAATGGACAGCAGCCACGGCGCGGCGGAACCACTGCGACCGTCGACGACCATTGATATGCAAAGGTAAACAAATAGCCTGTGTCGGGAAAAAAGTTTTTGAAGAGCTTGAATTTGCATGGTAATCCCGCTCGTGTTTGAATATTATTGGAACATCAGTTCTGACTATTGACAGTTTTATCTTTTGCTATCATAATCTCCAGATTTATTGTTGTTATTGTTCTCATTTGTTGTTCTTTATGTTGCTTTTCTTATTTCTATTGTTCTGGAGATATGCACATGTACATTGGTCTTTTTTTTATCCTTGCTGAAAGTCCAAAGGGCCTAAGGAAGAAACGGATTATTATGTGCTGATGAATGAGTCTGTCTGTCTGTCTCTTTCTCCCTCTTTCCTTCAGTCTCTGTCTGTTTGTCTGTCGCCGTTTTATTTATCCATCTATGTGTGTGTGTGTGTGTGTGTGTGTGTGTGTGTGTGTGTGTGTGTGTGTGTGTGCGTGTGTGTGTGTGTGTGATAGTTGCTTCGGAAATGATACATTAAATGTTAAAGCATCAAGTCTGGATATGAATCTGAGTGTTTGATGTCAACTGGCTCTGTTTTGAAAAACATATCACTGCTTAATTTTCATTATATGATGTTGTTGCCTTTGCTTATTTAATTAATTCAGTATTCAGTAGTTTGCTTGTAGACATGCCGTCAAGGATAAAGACATCTTCAATTATATATTCAGCATTTAGTCATGTTCTAATGATAATGATATACACATTCACTTGGTTAATACGCTTTTCAGATTGAATATATTCTTTCAGCTATAATCAGTTGAACAAGCAGCGTGAATTATACACATGACTCTTCTGATCTTAATTGTTTTATTGAATAGTATTTAACCATGATCCAGTCTAACAGCTGATCAGTGCTAAGTATCAATCCTAGGGATCATCATCTTCAATCTGTCTATTTACATAATTAAGTCTATTCTTACATGTTATATTCATTTAATCTTATTCAAAATGAGATCCAGTTTCACAGCTGATCAATGACAAAATTTAATTCTAGAGACTTTTAAATCCATTCTTCGGAGTTCGTTTCCACAAATCATGCATTTTGCCACTGCTGTTGTCAATGACTTCCTTCCCTACTCCCGTCTTCCATCTGATATCCTGTCATCGACCTCGCATCCTGTAGTAAAGTTCAGCATTGAATCCCCTCGTGGTACATGCTGGAAACCCAACTATTGTCCCGGAACACTCTTTTAGTATCTGCTATGGAAAAGTTAATGGCGAAATAAAATTCTGCAACGGCTGTTCTGTGCTTCATGCTCCATTTGACCATTTTTGAGAGCCGGCGGTTGGCTTCCATTTTCCGAAGTTTGGACATCAGCATAGCTTAGGAAAACAAATTCGGGATAATCTGTTATTCAGCATTTGTCACACCAACAAACAAATTTATATATACATATGTATGTATGTATATATATGTATATACATATGTATATGTTAGATATTATATATGTTATATATATGTATGTGTGTTTGTGTTTGCGTGTGTGCATGTGTGTGTGTGTGTGTGTGTTTGTGTGTGTGTGTGTATGTGTGTGTGTGTGTGTGTGTGTGGGTGTGTGTGTGTGTGTGTGTGTGTGTGTGTGTTTGTGTGTGTTTGTGTGTGCGTGTGTGTGTATGTTTGTATGTGTGTGTGAGTGTGTGAGTGTGTGAGTGTGTGTGTGTGTGTGTGTGTGTGTGTGTGTGTGTGTGTGTGTGTGTGTGTGTGTGTGTGTGTGTACGTGTGTGTATGATGGGCTACCAAACACACCCACGCATGCACAAAAGAACACACACACACTGTACATATATATGACATATGCATATTGAAAGGTATATGATACAAACGTACAACCTATGTATCTCCATACGAATTACAACTGACTATTGGTAGTTATTTCAAGATTGCGAACAAAGACAGGTGCATGCAATCGGTTCAATGCTTCGCCCTCTACGACAAAGAAAGTTTCCGGCTAACTGAAAGCCGCAGGATGGCCTTGAGAGGCATAGTTTCGAAACTCCTTCAGGGAACTTCAATCTTTTCCAGACAATTTCCTGTAAATGTGTTTGAGTCCCGTTTTCTTTACGATAAGCATCTTTCGACATGCCCTTTGTAGCTATACGTCTTCCCATTTATTTTTGGGGGGACTTTTTTTTTTTTATTCTTCCTTTCTCTCATTCTTTGTCCTCTTGTTATTTTTCTTTCTTATTTTCTTTCACATTTCTTCTGCTAATTATTTGCCCTCTTCTTTTTCTTTCTTCTTATTTTAATTATTATATTTTATTTGTCTTTCTTCTTCTTCTTCTTCTTCTTCTTATTATTATTATTATTATTATTATTAATTTTCTTCTTCTTTCTCTTCTTCTCCTCATCCTACTCGTTTTCTTCTTCTTCCTCTTCTTCTCCTCCTCCTACTTGTTTTCTTCTTCTCCTCCTCCTACTCGTTTTCCTTTTCTTCTTCTCCATTTCCATCTCCATCTCTATCTCCATCTCCATCTCCATTTCCATCTCATTCTTCTTCTTCTCCTCTTCCTCCACCTCCATCTCCTCTTCCTCCTCCTCCATCACCTCTTCCTCCTCCTCCATCTCCTCTTCCTCCTCCTCCATCTCTTCTCCCTCCTCCTCCATCTCCTCCATCTCCTCCTCCTCCTCCTCCTCCTCTTCCTCCCTCTCCTCCTCCTCCTCCTCATTCTCTTCTTCTTCTTCTCCTCCTTCTTTTTCTCCTTCATCTTCTTCGAGTCTCTTGTTTTATTGAAGATTTCCAAAGGTAATATCTTGCCTTGTAAAAGATTTTGTTTGAACTGACATCTTTTTGAAGTCTGTCAAATATAATAATATATCATGGTCTTACTGGACTTTTGTAAACTTTATTTATATGTTAACTTGTTTGTGTTTCTGTTTGTTTTATGCCAATCAGTCTATCTACTGTATGTATGTTTGCACAGTATGCATGTGCACATCTATCTATCTGTCTGCCAGTCTGTCTAGCTTAAATTCTTTTTACCTGTATGTTTGCCAGTCTGTGCATATATTAATCAGTCTCTTTATCTATCTAAATACCCACGTATCTATTTATCGATTTACCTTTATATATGCATATATCCATATATAATTGTATGTGTCTGTTTACCTGCCTATTTATCTAGCTCTTCTTATTATCATCATTCTGTCTGTCTATCAATCTACAGGTATATCTGCCTATCTATCAGACTACCTACCAAACTGTCTGTCTCCATTTCTATTCAGATGATGTAAATGAAAGCTTACTTTTCGTTAGATTCATCAGCAACGGCATCCTGATAAGCACTACCACCGTAAACAGGGAAAGTAAGGATATATAGCCCGATTTGTCTATTTTTTCGTATTTTATTTTGGGTTTTCATTTGCTATCGGACTTATCTTATTGTGTCTTTTTATGATGGTAAATCACAGTTTTCGCCGGTATCTTATTCACAATGCGTTATAAAGCATATTGTTCATATATATCCCTTTTCTGGCGATATGAGTACCTCTCGAGTCTGACAGGAATTGACAGGAATACCTCATTACTTTCCTTTCCTATATGTCTATCATTCCGAACACAACCCAAACCCTGACATGGTAAACTTCTTGTTTCCCCTTCATTTATCTGTTCTGTCACGAGCCGAAGTTTCTGGCCCCTCCCCCCTCCCCCTTCCACCCCTCGAACCAGCCTGAGCTACGGGTTACATAAGGTAGGAAGGTTGCCTGGGAAGAGAGGTCTACTAGGAGGGGAGAGGGGGTTCACTTACCGTATGAATTTTCTACCACGTTATTGCCTTGTGTATATGGCTACAGATTATGGGATTGATGGGGGGTAAAATGCAAAGGTGATAACATGGAACCGTCATACCAAGAATCAAGGTCGGAATATAGTAAAATTATGTCTACAGCAAAACCAAGCTGAGAAGTGTGGGTGGGAATCCGACGTCATTTAAACAAACGCAAACCTTGTGATCTCTATACCTGCTAAGTGTCATCGAAATTTAGGAAATTTGGACCATATATATACAAACATGGTAGTGGGAAAGCGATCGTTTGTGGTATACAGTCAAATATAAATTGATATAAAAATAACTACTGACATTTTTTTTTTCTCCATTATACACTCTCTCACTTGAATTTTTGGATAGCATTAAAAACCAAGTCTCTGTTGAGCGTATCGCCAGAGCGGACGCAATACAATAAACCTAATAAATAAACCACCTGTCATGAATAAAGTGAAATTGATCCCAGGTGTAATGTTAGGATAAAAGGC
>NC_061837.1:33472220-33474720 GCF_019202785.1 Penaeus chinensis
TAATATTATCAACGTAGTTACCACTAGATATGAAATAACTTTCCTAATAATTTTAAATTTTCGTCTTGGTGTTATTATTATTATTATTATTATTATTATTATTATTATTATTATTATTATTATTATTATTATTATTATTATTAATATTACTATTATTATTATTATTATTATTATTATTATTATATAACTATCATTATTGTTATCCTCCTCCTCCTCATCATCATCATCCTCATCATCACCATCATCCTCATTCTCATCCTCATCATCATCATCACCATCATCGTCATCATCCTCATCACCATCCTCATCATCATCATCATCATCATCATCATCATCATCATCATTCTCATCCTCATCCTCATCCTCATCCTCATCCTCATCATCATCATCATCCGCATTCTCATCCTCATCCTCATCCTCATCCTCATCATCACCACCATCATCATCATCATCATCATCATCATCATCATCATCATCATCATCATTATGATTATCGTTATCATTATCATTATTATTATTATTATTGCTACTATTAATATCAACATTAGTTGATTATTGTTGTTTTTTTCCATTATTATTAGTTTATTATTATTTTACTTTATTACTTTATTATTCTGTATCATTATTATTTTTTTTATCATCATTAGGGTTCATTTTGATAAAAAATTATTCTTTTCATTTTTCATTTTCTTTCTTTTACAGGAATTATCATCGCTATTATTTATTAGTATTACTATTGTTATTGTAAAGGGTTAGTGGTGGTTTCCCTGTAAGTGTAAATTAGTGATTGTGTGTGTGTGTGTGAGGACTAGGTGGTCGAGCCATTTGCGTATCCTCGTCGTCGGCGACCACGAAAGCACGGCCTGCCACTTGGCTCCGATCTCTACACCTGTTCACTTCATGTAAGTTAAACTTGGTCTTTTAAATTCAACAGTTTAAATGAACAATTATTGAAAGTTGAAGACGTTAAGTTTACCCATAGTAAAGGGTATGTGACATATAACATTAGTGAAATTAATGTTGATATTGATTTGTTTTCAGTCTCCATGCTTGATTTGTGTGAACTCCTAACGTCTTACTTAGACACGAACTGCCCCAAAAATCCCATCAATCAGGTTGCTTATGCCTCAGGTCGTGGGGTGTAAGCGCCCATACCGAACGCCCAAATCTACAGTGCACATCTTTTCGTGGGCTCTGGCTCATACTGAGTGCCCGATCTGCAATCTACATCGTCATCAAGAAGTTGATCAGAAATGGTGTATTTGTGCTTTTTGTTTTATACTTAAGGAATAAGCCTGCTTATTCTCCTGAAATTCCTATTTGTGTTTAAGTGTTTTTTGTACATATCATTTTTTATTTCGAATAATACAGTGAACAATCTGTTGCACATATTTTTATTCAGACCTCGACTGACCCATATTCAAAGGGTCATAAAAGAACAGAGGGGTGAACAAGACTACTCTAAGAGAATCCTAAAGATAAATATTAAACCCCTGACAGTTATCATAATTATTAAAGTTAATATTATCATCATCACCATCATCATCCTAATTGTTACTATTATTAGTATTATCATTATCATTATTATTATTGTTATTTTTATTAATATCATTATTATTATTATTATTATTATTACTATTATTATTAGTATTATTATCATTATTATCATTATTATTATTACTATTATCATTATTATTAATATCATTCTCACTTTTCTTCTTCTTATCAGTGTTCTCATTATTATTATTATTATTATTATTATTTGTTGGCATTATTATTATTATCATTGTTTTTATGCTTTAATTGTTATTAATATTATCATTATGATTATTATTACTATTATGGATTATTATTATTGTCATTATTATCATTATTATTATTATTATTATTATCATTATTACTATTATGATTATTATTATTATTATCATCATTAGTAGTAGTAGTAGTATCATTAGCACTATCATTATAAGTGACAGTAATCATGATGATGATAATGATGACCATGACGACAGCGACGACAGAGACAACAACAACAACAACAACAACAACAATAATAATGACAAGAACACGAATGATAGATTTGAAGATAAAAACTACAATAATTCTAATTATACATTTTTCCTGTTCTTCTACATGTTGATTTTGTTTTGGATATATAATTTACTGTGACTAAACTGCAAATTGTTCTATTATACAGACCCTAAAATTAACGGAGCACGCGATATGAACATTTTACATGTTATATCTGTTGTTGACGTTTCTATCCCAAGGTTTTTATTTACTTACATCTGGGGAAGGTCATCAGTAGTTTGTGTATTTAATAACTATAGGTTCTTTCATCAAATAATTTTCTTCTTATGAATACTAATTATTACTATAATTATACTTGTGTGTGTGTGTGTGTGTGTAAAACATAAGCATGTAAGATAACCTTATATAAAACTCCATTTTTTTCCTTAAGCCAAACGTGTTGTCGGAAACTGCAGAGAAAGAGTGTGTG
>NC_061837.1:33492220-33497220 GCF_019202785.1 Penaeus chinensis
TTATTTCAAGCGTTTCAGGGCCAAAAGTCTGTCTAACAAATCATGCCATCCTCCTCCTCAGTAAGGACTGCAGCATTTCATCCAAGGTGTCCGTGTTCACTCGTCAGCGTCTCCTGCAGGCAAGTCCTCTGCAGAATAGCCTTCTATATTCGTTTCCATCACAGCCAGGCGCCAGGGATAGTCATGGGGGGGGGGGGGGGGCATGTTACGAAATCTTATGTGGCCTGACACAGGGGCGAGAGCGGCAAGTGGTAAGATGAGGCGTCAGCTCACTACATAAGAACCAGTCTAGACACTACCAGTCAGGACAAGTAAAATTCCCTACCAAGGTGATGTTGTGGTCTGGGATCTCTGCCATATAAGATTACATTGTATAAGGTAATCTAAATCAAGTTGGATATCGTGACATCATTGATAGACGTCCTCTGGCTCAACTTCGTAAGTAGTTCCCAGATAATGACTACATTTTCTTGTATAATGGAGCTCCCTGACACAGCCAAAAGTGTTAAAACCCATTTGGACAATCATGGTATTAGACTTATTATTAGACAATTAAAATCCTATAGTATGTTTATGCAAAGCTATGAAAGACGAGATAAGCCAAGCGGAATGTAGTAACAAAGTTGAACTAACTGAACTATTGATAAAGGTACGGTATAAATAACACAAAAATCAGGAAAAATGCCCGCCGGTACATTCGAGGCGTGGCAAGACGGTTTGTTGCACTGATTAAGGCTACGGGGGGCTATTCTGGTTACTAATATTACTATATAGGTTTAGAAAAGTACACAAATAAAAAAAAAAAAAATGTCAAGTTGCTTTCATTTTGGGATACATATTCTACCAAAAAGGGTAGAAGCCATCGGTAGTCCCAATAACTGTCAGTACCGTATATAAATATATATATATATATATATATATATATATATATATATATATGTGTGTGTGTGTGTGTGTGTGTGTGTGTGTGCGTATTGTGTGTGTGTGTGTGTGTGTGTGTGTGTGTGTGTGTGTGTGTGTGTGTGTGTGTGTGTGTGTGTGTGTGTGTGTGTGTGTGTGTGTGAAAGAGAGAGAAAGTTTATGAGTACCTGTGTGTCTGTATATATATATATATATATATATATATATATATATATATATATATATATATATATATATATATATACGCACACACACACACACACATATAATTGTGGGTGTGTATGATTTGTGTGTGTGTGTGTGTGTGTTTTCCACAAGCTGTTCATTCCACTGCAGGAGATAGTCCTCTCTCTCGATTCAAGATTAAGAGGTTATTTGGCAGTGCCACCTTTGCCTGATTGGATGCCCTTCCTAATCAACCGCGGTTCGGCGCGCTAAACACTTTTTGCCACACCGGTGAACTTCCCCTACAACACCTGCGGTTTGATTTTCAAAGCGATATGTCGTTTTCTCGCCGTAAGATCGGGCTCGAGCCAGCAGTCAGAGCGCAGGCATTTTTACGGCCGCCGCGACGGGGAATTGAATTCGGGACCATGAGGGTTGGAGTCTAGTGCACTAACCACGGGACCATCGCGGCATATATATATATATATATATATATATATATATATATATATATATATATATATATATATATATGTATATATATACATATATATATATATACATATATATATACATATATATATATATATATATATATATATATACATATATATATATATATATATACATATATATATATATATAGGGAAATGGTAACTCAGTAGTTTCTGTAGTTCTGTGTGTGTGTGTGTGTGTGTGTGTGTGTGTGTGTGTGTGTGTGTGTGTGTGTGTGTGTGTGTGTGTGTGTGTGTGTGTGTTTGTGTGTGTGTATGTACGTATGTATATATGTATACACACACATACAGTATGGTTAGAAAAAATAGATACACAGACAGACAGCTAGCTAGGTAGATAGATAGATATATATGAAATATGTATTCAGAGATATAGTTAAGTTTATATATATATATATATATATATATATATATATATATATATGTGTGTGTGTGTGTGTGTGTGTGTGTGTGTGTGTGTGTGTGTGTGTTTGTGTGTGTGTGTATATATATATATATATATATATATATATATATATATATATATATACGCAGAGGAATCAAGCATTATTAATCTTTGGTTGATTATGCATTAACATCTCTAATTCATACCTCATGTAATATTCCTTCTGTCAAGAAGTACGAAGACTATTGATATGAGTATTGGAAAACTAATTCCCATAGATAAAATAAAATTATAGCGGAATTATATACAAATGCAGCATTGTCCTTTTGCATTGAACAAAAATAATAATATTATTTCTATATATATATATTTTAGTGTTATTCGCTGCAGGTGATGTCGAATAAGGTCAAAACCATCTTCGTATTAAGACTTTTTTTTTTACTTCATCATTGAATCTGGAAGGGATTTCATTTGATATAAATTTTGCCTTGTAGAATAAAAAGTTCCCTTGCGAAATGACTAAACTTTCAATTAACAGATTATCCACAGGGAAATGGAAAATAATCTGGAAGGGGTTTCACGTAATGCAAAACTTGCCTTGAAGAGAAAATGCTGTCTTTACGAACTGACTTAACTCAAAATTAACAGATTATCCAAAATGGAAACAAGAAATGAAAAAGAAAGGGAAATAAAGAAAGGCGAATGAACAGTGGACATTTATTTCGTGTAAGTTTTCGCAACGGAGGAAACCAATAGGAAAAAAGTCACTATCAGCGAGGACAAAACTGTGTATTTATAGGAACTCTAAATGAATCTGAAGCTTTGTTCACGGACGATTAAAATCCCCTTTTAACTCCTTTCCTCGCTCGAAACACCATTTCCAAACCCCCTTTGTTTTAATAGCACACTTGCCGTTTATTACTCTCTGTTGTCTCTCATCTTGCTCCAGGTATCGACGAAGATATTAATAACAGCAGCAAACAACAGTATTAACAGCATGGATGATGGTGTGGTGGTTCTGATGATTATGATATGATGGTGATAGTGATGATGATGATAATGATATGATGGTGATAGTGATGATGATGATGTTTATGTTCATACTGATGATGATGATGCTTATGGTGATGATGACGTTGATAAATCAATAACGCGATAAACATAATTATGATAGCGTGCGATAAGAAGGAAGGAGATAAAAGATAATGGTGATGTTATAATTACAACAAAAATTATAATGATAATGTCATAATTACAACGAAAATAATAAAGATAATAACAAAAACAGAACACAACAAATTAGTAGTAGTACAGGTAATATCAATATCATACTAATATCTAACTACAAAAATAATAAAAGCATTGACACCATAAACACTAACAACTGCGCAGACAAATTAGACTTTGTTTTATAAATGATAATATATATGATAATCACTAGGTTACCACTAGTGAAAGTTATTAAAATAAGCATACGAATGAATCCCAGTCCTGGTCCCATGAACGCCAGTCAGGCAGAAGCAGCGGCAAGAAAGTGAAGGCCCGCACATCGCCATGAAGAGGATCCGGGTAAGAATCCCAGCGAAGTGCCTCTTCCGCCGCCCGAAGCGAAGTACGGTCCTCTTAAAGTCCTTCCGCTGCCGCCCGAGGGTATTGGTGTGGGCCAGGGTGAGAGGATGGGCGAAGTTCAATGAGTGGTTTACCGTCATCTGGTGGAAGCCCTCGGGTTACAGGCAGACATGCAGCCTTTTCGTCTGTTGGTTTGTTGTAGTTGCGGGGATGGGTAGAACAGATATCCAAGCCGTCAGGATGCCTCACCCCTCCACCCCCTATCCTCACTATCCCTGAGATAATCAAGGAGGAAGCTTTTCACTGGCATCTGAAATCATCCAGGAGATGACTGAAGTACAGTGCCATTTATTGGAAGTTTTATTTAGAAACGATAATCTCCCTATACTAGCCTCTTCTCCTGTATGTATAAGATTTATGGACACCTACTGGAGTTCACATTGTTTGATCTCTTCAATGTGAGATGTATCTTCTCCTATAATATAATCCAGATTCATCATCATCATTATCACTATGATCATTATTTTTTGTTGTTGTTGTTGTTGATGTTGTTGCCATCATAAAAATAATTAACGATATCATCATATCACTATTATTATTATTATTATCATTATCATTATCATTATCGTTATCATTACCATTATCATTATTATTATTATTATTATTATTATTATTATTATTATTATCATTCTCATTATTACTAGGATCATCATCATCATCATCATTATTATTATTTGTATTACTATTATTATTGTTATTATTATTATTATCATTATCATTATCATTATCGTTATCATTACCATAACTATTATCATTATTATTATCATAATTAGTATTATTATTTTTATTATCATCATGATTATTATCATTATTGTATCATTATCATTATTTCCATTATTTCCCTGATTATAATATTGTCATTATAATCATTGTTATTGTTAATACCATTATAATGACCATGACAATTAATCATTTTTGTTATTATCATTAGTTTATTTATTATAATAATTATTACTGGTATTATCATTATTCATAATAATGATTATAACAATACTGAAATGATGATGATAATTGTTATCAATATTGTTGATAATAAAAATGTTATCATTATTACTATTATTATTATCATTATCATTATTATCATTATTATTATTATCATTATTATCTCTGTTATCATTGTTACTATTAACGTCTTTATTATCATTATTATTATTACTATTATTAGTTGCAATAGTTGTTGTTACAGTACCATTAATAGTAGTAGTATCATTATTACTATCGTTAGTATTACTCGTTTCATTGGTGATATAATTAATAATATTATTATTATTGTTATTATTATTATTATTATTATTATTATTATTATTATTATTATTATTATCATAATTGTTGCTGTTATTAACATTATTATTGTTACTATTATTTTTGCTGTTGTCATTATCATT
>NC_061837.1:33517220-33529720 GCF_019202785.1 Penaeus chinensis
AGGAAGAAGCCGATTTACAACGCCAGATTTTGTTTTGTTGCTGTGGGCGGAGTAGTAATGGATATAATCATTTTTATTGGTAGGCTTCCTGTACACAGAGAGACGTAGGCCGTTGTTACCCCAATGGATCAGAGTGTCCAAGAAAGGTAATTTCTGATCCTCTTCCTCCCCCACGGTGAACTGGATTTTCTCGTGGACGGAGTTAAGTCGTGTCAGTATATATTGTAAGCACGACCTTCTGGGGACAATGACGAGGACATCATCTACGTATCGAAGCCAAGTTGAATGCCTGCCGATTATATCCTTGTAATTATCCCTCTCCAGCGTCTCCATGAACAGGCAGGCCATGACTGCGCTCAGGGGGGAGCCCATGGCAAGACCACTTATCTGCTGGTATTCTTCCCCAACAAATTCAAAGTAGCCGAAGTCCACGCATATCTTCACCAGGCGAATGAGGTTATGTCTCGGCAGTGGAAGTTCTGCGTCTGTCATGGAGCTGGTGACCCTCTCGACCGCTCGGACTGCTCTGTCTGTGGGTACATTGCTGAAGAGGGATTTTACATCAAAACTGGCAAGCTTTTTATTTTAATAACCGGAACTCTGAAGGCGTCTGATGAGGTCCCCAGAGTTCTTCAGGTGGGAATCACTGATGACTCCCATAGCGCCGGAGAGGGGTTTAGCCAAATACTTAGCCAAACGATGGGGAGCGCTGCCAATACCAGAGGTGATCGGTCTCATCGGTATGCCTGCCTTGTGTACCTTCGGGAGACCTCTCATGGACGGGTTGCGGGGAGCCTCCTCCAGCAGGTGAAGTAGACCTTTACCTTTAGCGGAACGCCTTCTTCTTGAATCTGGCAGATTCCATCTCCTCCTCACCTTTCGTTACTTTCCTGTAAACAGAAACATTGGAAAGTAAATTGTTCATTTTAAGTATGTCCTCACTTTTATCCATAACAACGATACCCCCACCTTTATCAGCCTGGGTGATGACGATGGTCTCGTCGTCGCGAAGGCCCTTCAGCGCGGTGATATGTCTGCGTGGGATCGCCGGCGGGCGTGACGACAGCCATGCCATGCAGCAATCCCTTGGACAAACCCTTTGTCGGCTTCACTATCGGCCCAGCGGTGGTTCCCGATGACGTAGTCGATTAGGTCCTTGCTTTCCTGCCCGGTGCTGAATTTCAGGCCAAGGGAGAGGGATTCTCTTTCCAAGGGAGTCAGGTGTTTTGAAGACATGTTTCTGAGCAAGTCACTTCGTCCAGCTTTAGTCCATCTACTCTTGCTGCATATACGGTGTAGCTTCGCCTTGTGCTTGACTCGCTGAGAATGATTGACTCGCTGAGAATGATCTTCCTGCTGTAATTGGAGGACCAGCTCATGGGGAAGGTGTTCGCCCACGAGTTCATTCCGGAGTTCGTAGAGTCGATGCTGTAGGATCCTAATGGCCTCCACAAAGAAGGCCCGAGCGCTATCAGGGAACGGATGCTCGCCAGATTTAAACTGGCTCGGAGCTGAAGGTGGCAACGCTTGCTCCGAAGCATGTCTTCAAAACATTTGTGTACTCTTTAGATCTTGTCTTCATTATCATTGTGATTATTATTTGAATAATATATTTTACTGAAAGTTAGCAAAAAATATAGTTTGAATTATATATTAAATTCTTTGTGTTAAAAAAATGTATCTAAGAGCACACACTTGCTTTAATTATAATTTCAATTTTTATTGTTGATTTTTATTTTCACGAATCTATTTTTTTTTTTTTTTTTTTTTTTTTTACATGTGTTACTTATGTACAATATATTTTAATGTAGGGAAGAATACATCTTCATTAATTTTAAATCATTTCTATAATCAGAATATTTCAGCAGACAGCGATGACATGGCCCGGCGCTCCAGCTAAGGTCATTTCACTTTTTCACAAATCGCGTTTTTTTTTCTGTAAGTATTTAAATTTATACGTGTAATTCCAGCACATGAGGTTTTATTTTAACCCAATGCCGCCGAGGAAAATGAAAAAAAAAAAAAAAAATGGGGAAAATGGTGTGAGCATTTTTTATATTTTTGTGAAATGTCTCTGCACATAGATGACAGAAAGAAGTCACTTAGTTAAAATAGCTAAAATGTTAAAAATCAATAAATGTCATAAATAACAATAAATATTATATTGAAAACCAAAGCATAAACATTATGCTATAAATGTTAAAATTATTGCATAAACATTATGCTCTAAATGTATAAAATTATTGCATAAACATTATGCTCTAAATGTATAAAATTATTGCATAGACATAATGCATAATTTAATTTTATTGAAAATCTTAGTTTCCCTATGTCACAATCCTCCCCCAAAACATTTTTCATTGTAAATGGGGGGACAAGTACCTACGTCTTAGGTCTGAGAATGTTGCACATCTTTCCACTACATGTGCAACCGTTGATGGCTCCTTGCATCCCTCACAGCGTCCTTCATTTTTAGCAGTCTTGTGTGCCTGATTCTCAGCCTTGATAATACAACTTCTACTTGTCGGTTGGGATGGATGCTATTCATTCAACTGCCAAGGTCATCTCCAATCTCTCGCAGTTTGTTTCTAGAGGTATGCCTCCATTGTTCCCTCCATTTATCACGAAGACAACTCCTGATGCTGGGTTTCAAGTCAGTGTGTGGGAGAGGAAAACGAGCATCACAGGGCTGAGCGGCAGCTGCCTTGGCCTTCCGATCAGCTCGTTCATTCCCACTGATACCAGCATGTGCTGGCACCCAACATAGTTATCTTTTAACGTGCTGACATCAGTGCAAGCCGATCTTGGACCTCCCTCACCACTGGATGTGATGAGTTTAAGCTCTTGATTGCTTGCAAGGCACTACTGAGTCACAATATATTACAATAGACTTGTTCATCAGATCTCTAGTCATCTTGACTGCTGCAAGGATGGTATGTAACTCGGCAGTGAAGATTGAGGCTGATCGAGAAAGACTGCCAAATGCAGTCTTCCTTCTGCTCACTGCTGCAAAGCCCACACCATTTTCAGATTTTGAACCATCAGTATATATTGCATCTCTCCTTAATACTTAAAAGTGTATTGAAGAAATCTCTCTCTGCCCTTTCCCAATTCCGACCAAATCCAAATCCAGCTCGACTTGATTAGTCCAAGGGGGGAATTAGGGAGTTCCAACAGCCAGAACTTTAGTGAGATTTAAATTAAGATCTTCCACAAGATTCCTCGTTCTCCTACCACAGGATCGGCTATCCTCAAGGGGGTTGAAAACCAATCTGGATGTAGGAAATCCTGGAATCCTTTGTAGTCTTATGTAGTAAATCAGGTTCATGTAGCCCCGGTGTAATGAAAAAGGTGGTTCTCCACTCTCAGCATACAGGGATTCCACAGGTGAAGACCTGAAAGTCCTCGTACAGATTCTGAGAGCTTCTTTATGATCTGAGTCCAACATCCGGAGAACAATGGGAGATGCAGATGAATAAGCCTCACATCCATAGTCAAGTTTACTACAAATAAGTGCTCGGTAAAGTCGCAGAATCGTTGTGCGGTCTACACCCCAAGATAGGTGAGGAAAAAAAAAAAAACGCAAAATACTAAGTGCTTTCGTAGCTTTCACCTTTAACTGTAAGATGTGAAGCACCCATGTAAGCCTTGCGTCAAAAATTAGACCCAAGTACTTCACCTCTTGGACAAAATGTAGTGGGTTTACTCCTAAACTGAGGGAAGGATGGAACTTCCCTCGTTTGTGGAAATTCATAGCCATGGTCTTGTTGCCCATTGCACTACCTGATTTATTGAATTCTACATGTGTCCTTGCACACCCTGTAAGCTTCCTCCTGAGCAGTACAGTGTATAGTCATCCACATACAGACTACATGAGACAGCACTTGGAACGACATTTATGGCAATGGCAAACAGGGTCACACTTAAGACGCTTCCTTGTGGGACTCCCAGTTGATCTTCCAGGTTAGAGAAACTGTTTCCCACCCTCACTCTAAACTTCATGTCAGCAAGGAAGCTTTGTATGAAGGTAGGCAATGCTCCTCTTAAACCAATGTCATACAGCTTCATGATTATACCATGCTTCCAAGTGAGATCAGAAGACTTTTCAAGGTCAAAGAAGACTGTTAACATGTGACATTGCTGTGTGAAGGAATTCTGTATAGCAGTTTCCATCCTCACAAGTGCATCTGTGGTCGATATAAATTTTCTAAACCCATATTGATATGGGGTCACCACGTTTTCCTTTTCTAGCAGCCATGTCAACCTGAAGTTTACCATTTTCTCCATCAGCTTGCAGATATAACTGGTGAGAGGAATTGGTCTGTAATTCCCTGGTATGGATGCATCATTGCCAGGTTGAGGGACAAGAATGATTATAGGGAGAGGGAGAGGGAGGGCGCACGTACGTCGCAGTAGCTCCGTATTACTTAGCTATATTTGTGACACAACGCATCCTACAGTCTCTATTTTTTTAATAGCTAGTGTATAAACATACGCACTATAGCTAAATAAGGTTTATACCTTATAATCTCTCTCCACACACTAAATACTACTGAAAATATACTATTAGAGACACACGCCCTGATTTGAACTAGTGCGTGCACGAGCGGACGTTTGAGGAATCACTGATAAGGACCTGACTGCAGTTATCAACGCCTTGACCATTGTCAACCCTTTTCCTCTGTCTCTTTGTCTGTTTATATTTTTTCTCTCCCCCTTCTCTCACTTGGTGTATGTAACAGCTCTCGGGGAATCTGCAAGGAGAACTCAGCCTTGGGTGAAATAACACCGTCCAGCCTCCCAGAGTATGCCATACACCCCCTCCTAAAACACCGAACAGCCGAGTTATCTCACCCCCCCCCCCCCTAGTGCGCCTAATTACAGCATCGCTCACCTCAACCAATTATCAAAAATGGTCACTGTAGCCCATTGCTGTGCTTGTACTACACGAAACTGCTCCAATTGCATATGTACAAGAAGTGGAAGATATTGCACATCGTGCAGAGCTGGGCAACAATGCCAAAACAGATCCCAACCAGCCAGAGTGCGAACAGAAGCAGAGACAGATAGCATAGTAGGATCTCAAATGAATAATACAGGGCACGAATCTCAACAACCGGTAATCATTCAGGTGGAAGGAGACTCTTCTCCGACCCGATACTGGCGAAACATAGCATTGTTGCATCTTCAATTGACAACGGAAAACATATACAAGAAAATAGTTTTTTTCTCCCCAAGCAATCTGTTCGACATTCCAAAATGCAACGCAACGGAAGACTTAATTAAGGAAGTCGAATTCTTAATTAAAGAGTACACAAACGGCAGCTTCCTCCAACCGATTGCTCTAAAAACAATCGCTATTCAACCTCATCTCATATGCCAAAGAACACATACAAAATCCAAGATCGCAGATGATGTAAAGGCTATGAAAAGGAGGATGGAGCGATGGAAAGTAGATGTTACTGGACTCCTGAAAGAGGCAAAAAACCTACAGGAAAGACAGAAAAACAATTGCAACAAGAAAAGAGATGGACAAATCAAGGAAATTTGCCAGTCTAATGAAAAAAGGCAAAGTGACAAAGGCAGTAAGGGTCCTAACATCAAATGAAACAACAGGGACATTACCCTTAAATGAAAACACCCGTCGCTTGCTCAATGAAAAGCACCCGCCTGCAAAGGAAGCGGCGGCGGGAACGATGTTTCGTGGAGAGTATAATCCCCCACCTCCGGAGATCTTTGAGCGAATTACCGGCGAAAAGATAATAACACATGCATTGCACACACATGGTGCAGCTGGACCTTCTGGACTCGACGCAAAGGCATGGAAAACCATCCTGAGCAGCAGCAAGTTTGGGTCAGCTGCAAATGACCTTTGCAAAGCTATTGCATCTCTTGCTAGAAAACTTGCAACAGAAAACTGCAACAACCTGGATGCCCTCACAGCTTGTCGTTTAATTGCCCTCGACAAGAAGCCCGGATGCCGCCCCATTGGCATTGGAGAAGTCTTGCGACGAATCATCGGCAAGGCAATCATGAACGTTGTCGGAGACGACGTTAGACAAGCCGATGGAAATCTACAGGTGTGTGCAGGTCAACAGGCAGGGTGTGAGGCAGCAATCCACGCCATGAGAAACATCTATGAAGAGCCGGATTGTCAGGCCGTACTCATGGTGGATGCTACAAATGCCTTCAACAACATCAACCGGAAGGCAACAATCCACAATATAGAGGTCAAATGCCCAAGCCTCGCACAATACATTAAGAACACCTACAACAACCCAGCAGAGCTCCACATAGTCGACAATAGAACAAATACCTATGAAATGATAGCTTCAGCCGAGGGCACAACACAAGGTGACCCAGTTGCCATGGCGATGTACGCCATCGGTCTCCTCAGGCTACAAACAATAATTGACCACACAACAACAAATATAAAGCAAGTTGCCTATGCCGACGACCTGACCGGAGCAGGGAAAATTGAGAACATAAGGAAGTGGTGGAATCTCATTGAGACACATGGCCCTCCACAAGGATATTTTCCGAACGCCGCCAAATCGGTTTTAATTGTAAAACCGGAATATCTCGGACAAGCCAGAGAAGCCTTCCGAGAAACAAACGTGATTATAAAGGCCGGCGGTGAAAAACACCTTGTGGCAGTTCTTGGCACAACAGCAGCCGGGGGAAGAATACATAACAAGGCAAGTGGATGAATGGAGAAGGGAAGTGATAGAGCTGGCAGAAATCGCAAAGAAGGAACCGCACTCGGCATATACCGCCTTCACCTTCGGTATCAAACACAAAAGGAACTTCTTAATGCGAACTATACCTAACATCGAGCCTTTACTTTCACCACTTGAGGAAGCAATTGTAAAGCACTTGGTCCCACACTATCAGGTGGAAGAAATCCCACAGCCAACGAGAGAGCCATACTCGAACTTCCGCCAAGGCTTGGGGGACTCGGCATAACAAACCCGTGTAAAATAGCGGACATGGAGTTCCAAAACTCTGTCAAGCTCTCAGCCAGCCTGACTAAAGCCATAATAACGCAAGAAACATATACACAGCCTGATACAACACAACAAAAAACAATCAAAATGGAAATTACAAATAAGAGAGAAACAAAGCAGAGGGCACAACTTCAAGAACTAACCTCTATAATTACTGAGGATATGAAAAGAAGAATGAGTATGGCACGCGAAACCGGCGCCTCTAACTGGTTGACCAGTCTCCCCATCAAAGTCAAAGGGTTCAGTTTAAACAAACAGGAGTTTGTGGATGCACTTGCCCTGAGATATGGTTGGCCAATAGAGGACCTTCACCAGCACTGCACATGCGGTTCGGCTTTCGACCCCAACCATGCCATGACGTGCAAGACAGGAGGCTTCGTTTGCATGCGCCACGACGAGGTGAGGGACGTGACTGCACAAATGCTTGGCGAGGTGTGCCGCGACGTGAGGATCGAACCTCCCCTCATCCCCACAGAAGGGCGCAACTTCTCACTCCAATCCGCCAACACTGCAGACGACGCCAGATTAGACATCAGTGCCAACAGTTTCTGGATTCGAGGGCAACGGGCCTTCTTCGACATACGAATCTTCAACCCTACGGCCACGAGCAACCGATCCCAGGAACTCCTCTCTGCTCACACTAAGCATGAGAACAAAATGAGGGAGTATGGCGAACGCGTCCGAGAAATCGAGCAAGGTACTTTCACACCTCTTGTATTCACGACTTCTGCGGGAATGTCACCGAGAGCGACGATATTCTACTCATCCCTTGCACAACAACTTGCAGAGAAAAGGCAGCAACAGAAGAGCGCCGTCGTTGCATGGATGAGGTGTCGATTGGCCTTCTCACTACTACGGTCTTCACTGCTCTATCTACGAGGAACAAGGAACAAACCGGCAATGTACACTAGTCTCAAGGATTTAGATATAGAGGAAACTGTTGTAAATAGTAGAATAGAGAGAAATATGTAATTGTAAACAAAAGTAATAAAGGTTAAAATACATTTCCCTAATATAAGTTGGATGTCGAAGTCGTATCTCGTTGTGCTCTGTCGACTCGCTTGCAGCCAGACGTTACTTATTTACTTGACTTTATATCAACCAAAGACACGGTCTAACGCAAGAGGGAATTATTGCAAAACCTTGACAAAGCAAATACAAAGAAAATAACTACAGAAACTGTGTGTGTGTGGCAGGCAACTCAGTGTGGTGATAGTGAGGTGCACGAATGCGGGGGCGTGGGGGAGGCTCGTCGCGTCGCCTCACGCGACGCCTCACCACAACCCTCAACATCGAGGGATAGGCCTACGCCTGCTGGCCCTTCTTAAATGCCTCCATTTGTGTCTTCGCAAACAAAACGCCTGAGGCTGACACAAGATGTAAAAAGTGTTGTGGAAAATACATTTTCCAATTAATATCTTGTGTCAGAAGAACAGTTGGAGGGAATTATGTCTCTCATCCACTGCCCCACGGAAGAGTGAACGGGAAGACCCGTGATAAAACCAGTTGAAAAGGTGTTCGACTTTCACATAACTATAGTGTGCCCCTCATGTGAGAATACGTTGGCTGTCTTGCCCCCTAAGACACATGGTTCCTTCACAGAAATGAACCTCATCAATGTCTACAACAGCATTGTCACTGGTATAGGTCGGGAAGGCCTGCAGAAAAGTGCAGGATTCTTTCCGAAGAATAACTTTACTGCAGGTAGTTACAGCAGGCACTGTACCTATCTGTACAACCAGATGAAGCCATATTATGACGGGCTCATGGCACAGTGCCGTAAGAAGGTCACTGATTACTACATTTCCCACAACCTTAGTGATGCAGATGAGGAAGGTAACATCAATATAGAGGTGTCCTATGATGTAACCAGGATGACCCGTGACTTCAAAAGCCATATTGGTGTAGGCTTTGTTGTCGACTCCCACACGGGGATTGTCCTGGACTTCAAAGTCCTCTGCAATTGGTGTCCGACATGTTTCAAAGAAAGGGGATGCAGCAGGTAACCATGTGTGCCACAAAAATTTTGATGGTAAGTCTGGTGCCATGGAGAAGGAGGCAGCAGTACGGATGTGGTCCCGCTCAACTAAGTATAAAATGAAATACACTACATTTATTAGCGAGGGAGACTCAAGTGCCTTCAATGCCATCATGGCACTCAACAATGGCAGAGGACCTTACGCTGACCCGTTGTAAAAGAGGAATGTTGCAACCATGTCAGCAAACGACTTGGGACAAGGTTGCGAAAACTAAAGAAGGACACAGGGGATATAATAACAACGAAGACGGGAAAGAGAAGAAGGAAAAGTTCTCTTGGTGGTGCCAACAAGCTGACAGACGATGTGATTGATCACCTGTCACATTACTATGGGAAAGCCATATGTGATAATACGGGGAAGGATGTCGATGCCATGAGGAAGGCAATATGGGCATCCTTCTTCCATCTGTCATCAACAGATAATAAGCCGGCCCACTCCCTGTGTCCCTCTGGCCCCAACTCGTGGTGCTTCTACAGGAGGGCACATACAGTGAATGAGGAACCCGACAGGCATTCTTCTAAGAACTTGTATCTGGCTCGGATACCTTTTGAGCAACTAAATTTGATAAAAGGTATCTAAAGTGAGCTTACGAGTCCAGACCTTATAAGACGCTGCCTGAAAGGAGTGATACAGAACCCGAACGAGTCGCTGCACCAGAAGTTGTGGGGGAAACTTCGGAAAGAAAAATTTAGTGGAAGATTCCGAGTTCGCTTTGCTTGTCGAGTCACAGTGCTAGAGCACAATTTTGGCAAGGAAGTGTCTCTGTCTCATGTTCGGCACCAACACCAGTGTCAGACACTCCCAGGAAATCCAGGAACACCGGACAGAGGTACACAGTGCCTCCATCAAGTCAAGGAAGCCGAAGAGAAAGTTAGAGTCTCTGAGGATTATCAGCCTGGTGCATACTAGCACTATGTGCACACAGCCCCAGTCATTGAAAAACGGCGGTAATACTCTCGTAAGAAATGAGAGGGGGACCTCCATAATAGGGGATCACCTTGACGTGGTGTGGAGGCTTCGTGTTCTCATTGCTCCCTCTTCAGTGTGTAGAGATACTAGGTAAGTGTTGGATTATCAATCTCGACTTGTAACTAGCAATCTTATTGTGTCTTTTTATCTTGACAGAGTTAATTTATTTTTACGGACGTCCTCCGAACGCGCACAGAGGCGCGACATTCAAACGCGATTTTCTCGAAACTATGTTTTTTCACGCTTATTTTCGATATATCTCCGCCAATGTTTCACCGATTTACATGGGATTTTCGGCGCTTGAAAGACAAATCTTTCCTCTAAGTGAATCTGCAGACGGATTTTTTTTTTTTTTTTCGGAAGTTTAGCATAATGGATAAAGTACTTAGGTATGTGGTTGACCTAACGATTTTTTTATTTTATTTTTTTTCTCAAAAAGTATGAGGAATTTCAAAAATCTGTCTGCAGATTGTTGTTGGGTATGTATGTGAGTATATATGAGATATTTTTTCAAGATCGTAGCTCCTTGCATTATTTCTGAATTTCGACTTAAAGTTTTTAGGTTTTTATTTGTTTGCGCTTTTATTTATAGTCCGATCACAACGAAAATTTGAGAGAAAAAAAATGAGAGAGATCGACCCATAATTAACGAAGAGAGCAAATAGGCGGACCCTCCCCTTAACAAATTCAGGAAGGACTAATGATTCAAAAGTTAGAAGAAGAGCTGGTGTCAACTGTTCCAAATCATCAACTATCTTAAAACGTTTTACTGCCACTACATAAAAATCTTCTAACAGTTTCTCATTACAATACCTCATCAGATCTCGGGAAAAGACAATTCCCTTACACTGATTGAGAGTTTTGTGAAGAGAACATAAGACTTGAGCCCCAGGAGTGTCACATATCACACGCAGACGGTCACTCTCGTCTGGTAACGAAATCTTCGAGGGGAAACTATAGTTTGGGCTCAAAATTTCCCAACAGCCACAGGGGTAATGAGGAAATATACGCAGCCACTATTACAGTGCTGATGGTAGTCACGGGACCTATGCACTACCGACTGGACAGTGCCTGCTTGACCCTAGTCATATTTGACCAGCTGATTGACTTGACCAGGCCTTGATCAAGCCACCCATCTAAACAGAATAGAGGACCAAAGAGGTGTGTTGCTAGCTGCAGGGCACAGCGTGCAGCATTGCTCAACCTCCAGGACTCCTGCCTCCTGGTAATACAGGACACCACACATGGCAAACACGAGAGAGAGTTCTTCCTGGTCCAATATGGAATGAACCAGGGGAAGGAGCACCATCCACCAGGAAGCCATTTTGTCTCAGTCTTCACTGGTGCCCCTCCATTATGGGTAGCCCTCTGGTCCGGCTCACCTGCTCATTGGGACGTCAAGCCCTCTCACCGCGGCAAGGCGGTTTTCGTTAGGGGGGAAAGAGCAAGGAGAAAGTGCCTGTGTGCTGTTTGTACAGCCAGGTAAGTCCTTTGCCTCGGTTCTAGCCTGTCCCCCTTCCCGCCATCCCTTGCCCTTCAATACTTCCTACACAACACACTCTGCCACTACCTTTAAACTTCAGTCCTTAAATGCTGAAACTGCCTCTGGTGAGTTGATCGGAAGGCCAAGGCGGCCGCCGCTCAGCTCTGTGATGCTTGTTTTCCTCTCCCACACACTGACTTGAAACCCAGCATCAGGAATTGTCTTTGCAATAAATGGAGAGGACAATGGAGGCATACCTCTAGAAACAAACTATGAGAGATTGGAGATGACCTTGGCAGTTGGGTGACTAGCATTCATCCTAACCAGAATATTGAATTAACAAGCCTAAAAATCGGGCAAACAAGACTGACTCATGGGCCGATGATAGCTAAAAGTGAAGCACACTGTGAGGGATTCAAAGAGCCATTAACGGTTACATGTGTAGTGCAACATTCTCAGACCAAATCTATATGCACATGTCTCCCCCATATACACTAAAAAATATATTGGGGGAGGATTGTGAGATAGGTCTTACTAGTTTCCTTAGGGAGACATTTTTTTTTTCAATAGAATTTGATTATCCATAATGTTTATGCAGTAATTTTTAAATTTAGAGGTTGCAGGGTACATAGGTGTCTCATCATGAAGGTCCAGTAGGATGTGAGCCATGCAGTCACAAAGCTGTTTTCTGAATGCTCCCAGGTCCTGGCCAGAGGAGCAATGAGGGCTATGTTAGTTCTTCTAACCATCGGTGGTATGCTAAAGGTCCTGTTTGAAAGAGGCCCATTTGTGTAGTGCACTATTGGCAGGCGCTCCACCATGCAGTTGGCACTGGGATGATATGCCGTGGTCTGGATGTGCTTCGAGCCGTGAAGGATTATCAGCTGCTTCCATATCTCAGACTCGGTTGTGACCGTTGCAGGAGTTACATAGCGAGATATTCAGTTGGTGATGAAGGTCTTGGCAGAAGGGATGGCGGTGACATCCTGGATTGGTGTAGCC
>NC_061837.1:33554720-33557220 GCF_019202785.1 Penaeus chinensis
TCAGGATTTTCATGAACAGCGTGTACAGGTGTGATAGCTGTTGTAGACACACGAAGGCATTTTCACGTGATCAAAACGAGGGCGAAGCGGATGCTATGTGAACGGGCGAAATAAACAAGCTGAGACGAGACGCCAAAATAAAATAACATCGCGAGGATTCAGAATGGCTTCCATACAAAAATACGGTCGAGAGGACAAGACACAGATGAAAAGAAAAAACAATAATAATAAAACAGAAGCGCCCTATGACTCAAAGTGGCGAGATCATCATGTGACAGAGGGTGAAACCACGTGATGGACTACCAGAAGCTCTAATCAATCGCAATAAAAATCATGATGAATCAGTTTGGGAACAAGAAATGAACTCGGATGGCAGGTAGAAAAAGTTCGAAGTAATAAATACAGTGTTTAAAATGGGCTGGGATGTAGAAAAGTCTTGATGCGGGTATCTTTCCAACTATAAGAAATAATTATGTTATAACCAGCAAGCGCGTGACCTGATGAGCTCCATATCGAAAATAAAAGGACGCTTAGTGTCGGAGAATGTGGATTAGGTTTTGGAGTAGCGTCCAAGAGCCATGTTCATCTCGGTAAGCCCGTTTTTGAAGTATATTAGTGCACTATCGTGATGGAACATAGTGGGCAGGAATTAGAAATAGAAGACAGTAACATGGGAGTTCTATTCTGGAACATAGTTAGGATTAGGAAGGAAATTAAGACTTTTATGAACATGTAATGAAACAACTGGGTTATCAAATTTAACTAATGCTGTGACAACATTCTGTTAATAGTTAATTGGTAAAACAAATAAATATACTAGAAATCAAGATCATGTATCAATATTGTGTTAGATATGTATTTTTAACAGTTAATGAGAATAGATAGGTTAGTTTATGTAAGTATAATTAAATAATTAAGTGCTTTCTAAGACTGATAGCTGAGCGGAAGTGCGTAGACAGTGACAAGTCCTGTTGTATACCGACGGAGCGTAAGATCGATTTTTTGTTTATCAAGTTTTTGCTTTTGTCATTATTATTATTTTTATTGGCTTGATATTGATTCATAGATTCACTTAAAATACAAAATAAAATACTTGTGCTCCTTATAATCAAATATTTGTTTTTCTTATGATTATTTTTCTTTTAGTATATTTAATTCACAGAGCATGGTTATACTAATTTAACTCTTTGCTTGTCTAGTGATCATGATTATTTTGTGTAACATCTAAATTATTATTAAGTTTGAGATACTGAAGAATTAATTATTTTTATAATGATTGCTATTTTTTTTTATAACATTTGATTTATGAAGATATAACGTAGTTTTGCAAATTGTTGATTTTGTTTTCATCAAGTTTCGTGATTGATAATTATATAACAGTGAGTCATAGCTGTCTAGTTGTATTTAAAGAGTTAATAACCTGAGTAATGTCTTACCTATTTTTTGTTTCACGTAAAGTCTGGTATTGTAATTTTAATATATTGCAATGATAATATTCAGTTAATAAATGTATTATCTGTTTTACAAAAAAAAAAAACTCAAACCTTGAATTGCACTATTTAATAATATCAATATTGTCACTTTGAAATCATTGGTGGGTGGGTGCTTCATGCTCGGTGTGATGTGAAGCGATGGTGTGGTAGCCTAGTTAGTGTTTGCATGCCTTCTCGCTTACAGCTGTCACCGCTGGCTAGCCTGGTGCGAAAAGGGAGCAGCTATGCATAAAACTCCCCTGCCAACTCATAGCCTCTCCATCATCAAGACTTCTGTACTGCCTCCTCGTGGCCACCCATGGAAACTAGGTACCTTTTGGTCCTAGGCTGAACTGTGGAGGCTCTTGGAGCAGCAGGAGGCCCTAAAGGTACAGAGTCATGGCCCTCCGGCGTGTGGAGACGCCCTGGCTTCGTACTAACTCCTGCCCCCGTGCCCCCCTGGGGTTAATGGGCGGCTGTGGGGAGGCAGTCTGCACCCCCGTAGGTTAATCTATTGAGGCCTCTCAGAATAATCATAATTATGCTGTTCATCAATAACCAACAGTTTATACTAATATATCAAGAACTTGTGTTAAAAAATAGTATTAACTGGGACACAGTATTTCTATGATTTGGGTGAGTTCTCAGAAATATTCTTATGGTAAAATTCAATTTCCACGATCTACTGAAGTCCTTTTATAGGCCTCACAATTCTCAAATATATATTATAACTCATCTACCATACTCTATACTTAACTTTTGTATGCCGTGACCGTGGAGAAGATGAATCCCGGGGAAAAACACACAAGGTTGAGCAGGACGTTTATTGCCTGTCCGAGCCGGAGCCTGTCTGCCTCCGCGCTGACCTTTCACCTGGCCGCCGTTTTCTTTGCGGCTCACCTGAACGTCTTACAGGTGGTTCAACGAGCCTTCGTTAGGTTGCCCGCTTGTGCTTTAGTGTTTTAAGGAGCGAGAATACTTAATTCAGTAGCGAATATTATTGATTCATTATGTGCTGGCTGCCCTCA
>NC_061837.1:33577220-33579720 GCF_019202785.1 Penaeus chinensis
TGTACATATAGATATATAGATAGACTGTCTGACAGACACAGACAGAGACAGACAGTACATATATATGTATATATATGTTTATATATGTTTGTATATATGTATATATATAAGATTATATATATGTTTATATATGTTTGTATATATGTGTATGTATATATATATATATATAAGATTATATATATGCATATATATATATGCATGTATACATATATATATATATATATATATATGTATATGCATATGTATATATATAAATACATATATATGGTTCTTTCAATCTGTTTTTTAGCACTGAAGATGAAGTTAGAAACTTCGAAACGTCTGATATAAAATGATGTCCGTAGCTACGCTGGAGATACTCTTCCTGTAGAAGTTAAGATTCCCGAAAGGAAAATCACTTGCTGGGTATATATTTATATATATATATATATATATATATATATATATATATATACATATATATATGTATATATGTATATATGTATAAATATATATGTATATATATGCATATGCATACATATATACATATATAGAGATAGATAGATAGATAGGTGCACATATATATATATATATATATATATATATGTGTGTGTATATGTATGTATGTATTTATATATAGATATATTGGTATGTATATATATGTATATATATATTATATATGTATATATATGTATATATATGTAAGTATGTACATATATACATACATATATATGCATATATATGTAGAGAGAGAGAGAGATAAAGACAGACAGAAAGACAGACAGATAGAACGAGAGACAGAGAAAGGACACGGCAGTGACAGAAACACACACAAACTTACTCACACACACACACACACACACATACACACACACACACACACACACACACACAGAGAGAGAGAGAGAGAGAGAGAGAGAGAGAGAGAGAGAGAGAGAGAGAGAGACGGCAAGGATAAATCTCTACATATGTCAAGAAAGTTGTGGCACGACTCTATAAGCGTCACATAGATCATGTTAATCCTACATATTCAATAGTTATTACCTCTGTCATAGGAACGGGGGGGATTTTCCCTTTTCTTTTCTTTTTTTTCCATTATCATTCTTATTATAATTGTTATTATTGTTATTGTGTTTATAACAATTATAATAACAACAATAATAACATTGTTAATAATAATACTAATGATAATAATAATCATTAGTCTTGCTATTATTATTATAATAATTATTTGTATTAATATCATTACCATTATTTACATTATTAATATCAATATCATTACTATTATTTTTATTATTATTATTATTATTATTATTGATATTTTTGGTATCCTTGTCATTATTATTATTATTGTAGTTTTTATTATTGTTATTATTATTATTATTATTATTATTATTACTTTTATTATTATTGTTATTTTTGCTATCATTGTTATTATCACTACTACTAGTAGTAGTAGTAGTGGTGTAATTACATTGCTTTATTATTGTTATCACTTTCACCGTTATCATTATTCTTACTATTTAGATACTTTTTTTATATAATTATTATCATTTATGTTGTATTATTAACTTATTATCATTATTATTATCAAGATTATTATTGTTATTATTATTATTATTATTATCACTATCATTATTGAATATGATTCTTAGTACTAATATTACTATCATGATTAATATTATCATTATCAGCATTATTGTCAATATTGTTATTAATAATACAATCATTATCAATATCATTAATACTATTGTTAATATTACTACCATTTTTTTTCTATTATCATTTTTATTATTACAATATATATTATTACTGCATATATTATTCATATTATAATTTTATAATTTTCATTACTGTCATTTTTATTACTATTGTTATTATTATCGTTATACATATTTATATATGTATATATATATATATATATACATATATATGCATGAATGTATATATATATATATATATATATATATATATATATTGAAAGTTTGGTAGATAGACATATAGTTAGATATATAAAGGGATTTATTGTTATTTTCAATACTATAATTGTCCCTATTTCCGTATCATTATTCTTTTATTATCATATGGTTAGGATTACTGTCATTAGTATCATTACTATTATAATTTTTATTTTCATCATCATCATCATCGTCATCCTTATGATTGTTGTTTTCAATATTATCATTTATTGTTATTAGCAGTAGTAGTAGTAGTATCATTATTATTATTGTTCTTATTTTCATCATCATTATCATCTTTTTCATTATTATTGTTATTATTAATGTTAATTATTGTTGTTATAGTTGATAATGTTGTTGTTACGGTATTTATTATTTTATCATTATTAGTAGTAGTACTGGTAATAGCATGATTATTATTATTAATTAAATTATTACCATTATCATCATCATTATTATTATTGCTATTTTCATCATGATTATCCTTAATACCGGTATGACTGTTAGCATTCCTGTGTATCATCATTATAATTTTTCATATTCATATACTCACATACAGAGAG
>NC_061837.1:33582220-33587220 GCF_019202785.1 Penaeus chinensis
GGGAGAAAGCAAGGCGGAGTTGATGGAGACGGTTAGTGGCAAGTGTTGCGTATTTTACTATTGTAATGATAACAATAACGTTTGGCATCATCATCATTATTAATATCATTATTTTGTGTGCGCACACACACACACACACACACACACACACACACACACACACACACACACACACATATATATATATATATATATATATATATATATTCATATATATATATATACATATATATATATAGATATATATATATGTATATATGCATGTATATATATATATATATATATATAAATATATATATTTGTATACATATATGTACATATATACATATATATGAATATGTGTGTGCGTGTGAGTGTCTGTGTGTGAACACACAGACACATATGTACTCAAGCCAGTACGCATTTGGTACCGTTTTGGTTTGGACCCATTGCTCGAAAAACGGCCCTCGCTCATAACGCTCCCCAAACAGAGGGAACAGGCTGGTATTTCCCCCTTGCAATATCGAATGCTAGTAATATGCAACACATGCAACCTCCCTCCTCCCACAGCATAAATTTGAATATTCCTGACATATATAGCCTTGAATATTGGGAAATATAGTATAAACATTTACAAAACGTGCATCTAATGAGATAATTTTAATGCGAGGATTAGTCTAAGCCATTCGAAAATCATTTGCTCATATCTGTGTGAAGACCAGATAACCTTGACCTTAAGCTCATTAGTTGAGCAATTACCTTGTTAACGTTTCTGTCGCTAATAGATGTGGTCGATGGAGATAATAATCTTATTAGCGGAATGATAAGAAATATCAATTTCTGTGTCGGATTTTTTAATACACGAAATTTGTCTTGTTGCATATTCTGACAACGACATTAATATCCTGGACAATTATCCTGCTTTTATAATCGAGAGGATTTAGATAACATTTAGGAAAAAAAAAAATAGAAGTTAGATTGTTCGCTTACATGAAGAACACACTTGACTTTTGGCTAAATTAGTATGCGCATATCGCTCAAAATTATCAGAATAGTAATGGTAATAAAAACGGTGATGAGATATATTCACGGAAATAAAATGATGATAATGAAAGTGATAAAAAAAATTCGATAATGAAATAACAATGAACGCAAATGTTATCCCGCATTACAAAGTGTTATTATGAAACTAATAAATGAATATTAATTATTAAAATATTCCATATACTTCTAATGATATGTGGAATATAAGTAATCTCAAATGGCATTTTCATTGTCATTAGCAATTTCATTCCTATTTTATTAATGATATGATTCACAGTATGTTAGATTTGTATGAATATATCATCTAAAACAAATATTTACAGCAATAAATTTCATATGCTGTTATTTACAAGTGAACTATTATCTATATGAAATCCTTTTAATAGCAATTATAACATCAAAATCATACTATTTTTGAGGATTTAAAACTATATAGGGGGAGGGGTATATTTAGACTGTGAGATTCAAAGTGTAGTACCGATTAGCTTTGAATACCTACATATCTTAAGAATTACCTTTATCAAAATCATGGTCTACAGCAAATGCGGACTTTTCTCTTGATGACATACCGTATCACGTTATCTGCAGCCGAGACAGACAATGATTTATTAAAACCGTTTTATACTTTTTTGCATCTTGGTCGACTTCCCTCTTCAATTGCATAATTTATTGTTTTGATATGTATATATATATATATATATATATATATATATATATATATATACATACATACATACACACACATATCTGCGTGTGTGTATGTACAAACACACATATGCATGTACGTAAAAGTATACATTTTTATACGAATTCATTGGAGTATATGTAAAGAAAAAAGCAAAAATTCAGCTTCAACTGTTAATTGCAGATAATCGTTTGCACTTACACTGGGTTCCCCAAAATCTACTATTTATAGTTTATGATAATCAACACGAGCTAGCACAATAAAATTTAAATGAATGCCGGCGTTTTTTTCACCTCATTTGCAAATAATAAAACGGCACCGTTGCGACTATAAAGATTAATTACTGAAATTAGATTCGAATTACACATAATGCGTGAAAAATGTTTAAATGATTTATCAACAATCGTTTGTTCCACTTAAAGCAATATTAATAGTGTTAGTCGTTGTGATAGTGATTCTAACAATAATAGCAAGGAAAAAATCATAAAAAAAAATCAATAAAAGAAAATAACAATGTGGATAATATCAATAATCTGGATGGGGAATGATCATCATCAATATTACCATTATTATTATTATTATTATTAATTATCATAATTATCTTTAACATTCTTACCGTCGAAACTCAAATGATTGTCATTATTACTATTACTCGTACATTATGTGTTGAATTAGTAAAGTTAAACACCTACAAACGAAAGTTATTTTTCATCTTCAAACTTGTCATTGTTTTTATCTTTATTATTATTAATATTAGATTAACAGTAATGCCGTTTTATTACACTTGTTACTGTTATATATAATGTTATCATTATTATTACTGTTATTGTTTTTATTGTCCTTGTCACTGTCACTGTCACTGTTATTGATATTGTTATAACCAGTATTCTAATTACATTTATTATCGTTATCATTATGTTTTTTTTTTTTTATTATAATTATTCATATTATTGTCATTATTATTATTTCTATTATGGTTTATTTTTTGTTACTATTGTCATTATTTTCGTTATTATTTATTATCATCATCCTCATCGAGGAACCGTATTCATCATTATCATCATAATTATTATCCTTATCATCATCATTATTATTTCGTTCATTATAATCATCATTATTATTATTATCAATATAATCATCATTATTATTATCATTATAATCATCATTATTATTATCATTATAATCATCATTATTATTATCATTATAATCATCATTATTATTATCATTATAATCATCATTATTATTATCATTATAATCATCATTATTATCTTGTATTTCTTATCCTTTTTATTATTACTATCACCATGTTTATTTCGCATCACAAACAATCTTTATCACTGTCACTATTATTTATTACCATTATTATTATTATTATAATTATCATTATCATTATTATTATTATAATTGTTATTATCATTTTTTATTATTATTATCATTGTTATTATTATTATTATTATTATTATTATTATTATTATTATTATTATTATTATTGCCATTATTAGCATCACTATTATTATTATTATTTTTATTATTATTGTTATTATTATTATCATTATTATTATTACCATTATCATTATTTTCTATATTTGTTGTTATTATTATTGTTACTATCATCATATCAATATCATTATAATCCTTATTTTTTATATTTTGTTATTATTATTGTTACTATCATCATATCAATATTATTATAATCATTATCTCTATCAGTATTATTATGAATATCATCATCATCATTTTTATTGCTGTAATTATTAGTATTACTATTATTATATTACTGTTATTATAATTGTTGTTATTAATCAATTGATTGTTGTTGTTGTTGTTGTTTTGTTGTTGTTGTCGTTGTTGTTATCATTATTATCATCATTGTTTTGCTGTTGCTATTATTATTATCATTATCAATAGTTTCAATATTATATCATTGCTATAATCACCATTGTCGTTATTTTCAGTATCATCGTTATTGTCATTTTCATTAACATTATTATGATGATAATTATTGTACCTGTTGTTAATATCATTACTTTCATTATTATTATTACCATTACTGATCCTACTACTGTCATTAATATAAATAGTGTTAGTGGTAATCATTTTTTTATAGTTATTATTATCATAATAATTATTATAATCCTAATAAGTATTATTATCAAATAATTATTATTATCGATAATTAGTAATATCATAATATAATTATTATCATAATAATATTATTTTAATAATATTATTTTTCATCCTAATTATTATTATCATTATAATTATTATTATCTTATATCAAATGATTCGTCAGTTCGTATAGTATAGCGTAGTAGTAATGGTGATGTTTTCGTTACACGCAGTTGTAGGAAGTAGTTGTATGAGCAGCATCAGGGGTAGTAGTTGTGATGTTAACTCGCAGGAAATAGTAAGTGGAATAATAGTAGTATTAGCAGTATTATACATTAATAGTTATACTTGTAATACTAGTAGTAGTGGTTGCTGAGTTGTAGTATTAACAGTGTTAGTAGTAATACTAGTAGTTGTTGTAATAGGGGTAGTAATTGTAGTTGCTGTAGAGTAGCAATAGTTGTTGTACTAGCAGCCTTCAAGGTACTAGCAGAATTAATCTTGGTAGTAGTGGCAGAGGTAATAGAAGTACACGTAGCAGTAGTAGTAGTAGTAGCATTATCTTTCTTCTCTCTCTTATTCCAGCCTCACCAAACCTAATCCTCAGGGAGAAAAATACAAGAAAAAACACTAAAATCTTATGGTGCTATGCGGCTCTCTAAAGACTTTGCCTGCTTAAAAGTTTTAGTCATGATCTGACCCAAAATGTTGTGGAGGTCCGCAGAGGATCATTACGCTTTGGAGCTTCAGAAGACTTGCAGAAGGTTCACTGAGCTCTTTGTTAGTAATCCTGTGGCCAAGATATCTCGAAGACGCTGGCCAGCACTCTGTCATCTCGCCTGGTAAAAGGAGGTACTAACTTAGTATTTTTGTCATTTTGTTTGTGAGTGTTTTTCTTCATGTCAACATTGGTAGCATCTTTCCATTTGCAACACGATATTGGATACAGTATAAGGAAACACACGCCATGGTCATCTCACATATATGGAAATAAGTCACATATATGGAAGCGCATTGGCGATGCCCCACAGCTTAAATCTAATGTGTATTTGTTTAGTATTTTCACCTCCCATTATTTACTGACATTTATTTATTAACGTAGTATAATGTCGTACACTTTTCTGAGTAAATAATGAACATTTATTCTAAGTCATAATATAGCAGTTTAATTCATTTGAAGAAA
>NC_061837.1:33604720-33607220 GCF_019202785.1 Penaeus chinensis
GAAAAAGAAAAAGAGAGAAAAAAGAAAGAAAGAAAGAAAAATATATTTTCTTACAGATTAGATTAGAAAATACTTAAAAACTAAAACCGTGTATGAAAAACAAAAAAGCATGTAAATGTCACTTTCGCCTTTGCCGCTTTTCATGTATAATTAATATTACATTTTTGGTTCTACTAAAAACTATATATGATGTATGATGATGACCATTATGATGTTGATAATGATAATGATAGTAATAATAATATAAACGATGTTGTCAATGATACTGATGAACATGGATATGCAAATAATAAAGATGAAAATGATAATGACAATAATGATGATAGGCGATGATGACTGATGTTAATAATGAAGGTTGTATTAGTAATGGAAGTACTGCTACTACAACTATTACTAATGCTAGTAGTAACACCAATAATCACAATGCTGACGAAGATGATAGAGATGGCAAAAGTGGTAATGATGGTTGTTGATGATACTGGTAGTAGTATTAGTAGTAAAGTACTACTACTACATCTATTACAAATGCTAGTAGTGACGCAAATAATTACAGTGATGATGAAGAATAACACGATAATAATAATAATAATATCAATAAAGACAATAATATTAAAACAACAATAATGATAATGATCACTTCATCAGTATCAGTAAAATAAGTCCAAGTCATACTTTGTAGCACTTATATAAAAATGTCATAGATAAAACATGGCCATTGGCGCCCGGGTGGGAAAACGATTCAAAATTCATAAAGGGGATTGGAATCAGAAATGACAGATTATTGCATGGTTGAAGTGTTAGGATGGAAGAGCTGATAGTATGATTGATTTAACCAAGATCTCCCTGTCCTCGCTACACACATATATAATCATAACAAAAAAAGGGGGGGGGGATATATATATACATATATATATATATATATATATATATATATATATATACATATACATATATATACATATATATATGTATATATATATAAATATATATATATATATATATATATACATATATATACATACATATATATATACACATACATAAATATATATATATATATATATATATATATATATATATATATATATATATATATATATATATATATATACACATGTGAACATATATATATATATATATATATATATATATATATATATATATATATATATACATATATAATATATGTATATATATTATATATATAATGTGTGTATATATATTATATATAATATATGTATATATATATTTTATATTCACATGTGAAATATATATATATATATAGTATATATATATATATTATATTATATATAAAAAATTATACATATATAATATATGTATATATATTATATATATAATGTGTGTATATATATTATATATAATATATGATATATATATATATATATAAATATATATTATATAAATATGTATATAATATATGGCATATATATATATATATAATATATTAATATAATTATAAATATAATATATATATATACATATATAATTATATATATATATATTATATATATATATATAATATGTGTATTATATTAATAATAAATATATGTATATATATTATATATTATATATATATAATATATATATATATATATATATATATATATATATATCCATAAAATATATGTTATATATATATTGTATATATAAAGTTTATATATATATATATATATATATATATATATATATATATTATATCTATAAAGAATGAATGTGAAAAAATATATGTGTATATGTATAATATATATAAGTAAAAGTAAATTATATAAATATAAGTAAATATATGTACATATATAAAGATAGGAAAATATTATATACTTATATATGTAAATATGTATACATATATATATATATATATATATATATATATAGATATATATATATATATCATATATGATATATATTATATATGTATATAAGTAAAATTAAATTATTTACTTTAGTAGGTGGTCGTGAATTGGTTTAAGAAGAATGTGGGCGAAAACCTTTCCTGGTATACTGAGCAGTGTAATGTCATGGTAGTTGCTACAGTTCCAATGATCCCCTTTCCCCTTCCAGATGACCACATCACTCAACGGGTCAGGGGGAATGGAACCAGACTGCCAGATGGCAGCCAAGATTGCATGCAAGCCCCATGCCACACATTCACCCCCAGCTTAGGTTCACTCCACTCTTGGAAATCGTCATCCTAACCTCAGTTAGGGTAATGGGTGAGTTTAGTGATACCACTTGCATCCAAGCAAACTGTTGGAAGGTCTACCTAGTACAGCTGCTCAAAATATTGAGCCCAATGTCTATGAACAGCAACATGATCTGAGATGATCTGTCCATCCACTGAATGGCCTGCTGTTATTTGCGAGGAGGGCTTAGAGTTCAGCTTTCTCATGGCTTGGTAAGCAGGGAGGTCATTTGCCAAGAAATGGACTTCAACCTCCTCAGCAAGATTCCTGATGTACTGTTCCTTGTCCCTTTCTGCAAT
>NC_061837.1:33609720-33612220 GCF_019202785.1 Penaeus chinensis
GTGTGTGTGCGTGTGTGTGTGTGTGTGTGTGTGTGTGTGTGTGTGCCTAATAAACTGTACCATATCATATACAGAAATAATATTCATCCATTGTGCTTGGTCGTCACTGAAATAAAAATGGAGATAGCTCATAGCTTGTGCTCTAAGACTCAAGCTCCTGCAATTAAAGCTACCACTGCAGTGAAGTAAATATAATACCAATGTCGGCAATAAAGTCAGCGACAAAAGATACGAATGTGAAGTGAAATTATCCTTTCTCATTCACAGTTTTTTAAAAACATTTCCCGCAATGAGCTCTGTTTACTGACAAGAAAAGCAATATAAATAAAAACAATTATCATAGCAACAGGGACAATATATCATATTGTGTAAGCATCAAAATATGTTGTAGCAGATACCCAGAGCATTAATTAGTCTAAAATATATTAGTTGAGGAGGGAGAGCAGACGAAATGTAGTTAAAACGAATCTAATTCTATATGTCCCCGAGCAAGAAGAAAAGAAGAAGAAGAAGAAGAAGAAGAAGAAGAAGAAGAAGAAGAAGAAGAAGAAGAAGAAGAAGAAGAAGAAGAAGAAGAAGAAGAAGAAAAATAAAAAAGAATAAAATATATGTATATATATATATATATATATATATATATATATATATAAACTACAGTATATTTCTTTCGTGATACAAGGAGCATCATGGTTTAGTTCATCTGTCTTCGAACTTTGGCGACGTGCTGTATGGGGAGGGGCAGCGGGTCTATGACTCATGGTAATAAATATGTCAGGTTGGGGTTCCCTCGGGGGAATTTAATATTTACTTCTCTTCTTCTCTAGTTTTCCTCTCCTTGTTCACCTTCCCCATCCTTTGTTCGTCCTTTTTTTTTCTTCTTCTCTTGATCACTCTCTTTCTTTTTTCTTATTTTTACTATTTTTTTGTGGCCGCACCCCTCATTTTGCATTGATGGGAAGCGACTGATCAATATTTCCTTTTTTTTCTTTCTTTTGTTTGTGGAAAACATTGGTTTTCAGTCAATTTTTATCTAATCATTTTCTCTTTGCAGTTAACTACTTCTAAGAACCCCCCCACCCCCCCCCACCCCAGAAAGACAGACAGACAGAGAAGGAGAAATCTATTTCTTGGACAGTTGCAATATCTCTAAAACACTTCTAAATCTGAGCAGAAAAGTGTATAGTTCTTAATGACTTATCCTCTATTTCTTATGCTATGATTGGCTTGATTTGATATAGTTTTCATGTTTGTTTTGTCAATAATAAAATAAACATTTTTTGCTCTTTATGTTGATGAAAACCACTGGTGCAAAAGTGTCATGAAGAGCAACACTGACTAGTCAAATGCTTCTTTTTTTTCTGGCTATGAGTGTAGCAATGTTTTGATAAAACAAATCATGCTTTTTCGCCCTAACGACTCCTGATCGAATATGACTGCAGAAATCGTTTTTAATTACGGGAAAAACTTTTGTTATGCGCTTTTGGTTATATGAAAAAAAAAAACAGTCCTATAAAACTTATGATATGGAAAAGCTATACAAGAAACGATGAACTAGTCTGGAGTTCATGATTTGTAATGACGATAGCCTTCTCTTTCTGCATACTAATTATAAGGTCTAAAAACCATCTCTATCTCTCATGTACATATTCCCTGTATACTTTATATACAGAGAGAGAGAGAGAGAGAAAGAGAGAAAGAGAGAAAGAGAGAAAGAGAGAAAGAGAGAAAGAGAGAGAGAGAGAGAGAGAGAGAGAGAGAGAGAGAGAGAGAGAGAGAGAAAGGGAGGGAGGGAGGAAGGGAGAGAGAGAGAGAGAGAGAGAGAGAGAGAGAGAGAGAGAGAGAGAGAGAGAGAGAGAGAGAGAGAGAGAGAGAGAGAGAGAGAGAGAGAGAGAGGCAACCAGACAGAGAAAGACTTCGGAAGCGAGAGAGAAGGAAAGAAAAAAATAAATATCCACACTTTTCTCCCAACTTTCATAATCCGCCTTTTGCTTAGTCTGTCGCGGCGAAGTACCAGCAGGAAAGCAATCAGGCGACATCATTTAATCAACTTTCTCGTCCGGCCGCCCGTAATAGAGATGTTGTCGAGGAATGCAATATACAGTAAATTCCCGCATCAGACCCTTGTGGGACTGTCGTAGAGTTATGATCCTAACATGTATCACTGGCTCCTGTTCTTGACGCATCTACAATGTATGGAAAACACATCTGTTCAATGGCAGGCCCCTATTTGTTATTCAGTTGGTGTGAACATTTTGGCGTTTGAGATCTTAGAAGATTGTATTCTAATGAGATTTAGATCTACGGGTAAGAGAGAGAGAGAGAGAGAGAGAGAGAGAGAGAGAGAGAGAGAGAGAGAGAGAGAGAGAGAGAGAGAGAGAGAGAGAAAGAGATGCATGCATAAACATATATAAACATTTATGTGTATAATTCCAGTAAATTAAATTTGATTTTGTAGGAATACGTAATGGTATATATAGAGCATACGAGACGAAGTATGAAC
>NC_061837.1:33634720-33637220 GCF_019202785.1 Penaeus chinensis
GACAGTAATGATTATGATGATTATGATAATAATAAAAAGATTAACAATAGCGATAATGATACGGATATAAAAGGAATGATAAGAAAAATCATGAGGGTGACGATGACTGTAATAGTAATACAAGTATCTACAGTTAAAAGAAAGCTACTTCGGCACTTAAGTAACAAAGTGTCCATTGAAAATAAGTAGAAACTACTTAATCCCGGTACGTAAAAATTAGTTGAAAATAATCGGCTCACTATACAATATAGTTACACGAAATAACCTTTCTTTCCTTCTTTCTCCCTGAAGGATTGGTAAATGGCTGTTAATATTCCCTCTAAGTCAGTGGTTAGAGAAAGGCAAGTGGGTACATGTGTTTTTTTTTTTTTTTTTTTTTTTTTTTCTTAATGTGTACAGCATATAATCATAATTGTTCAAGATTAAACATTTTCTGTAATTTAGGTAGATCACGTAAAATACATAAAAGTAGAGGATCGTTCAAAATAAAACATTGCCTTCGATTTTTTTTTTAATACGGAAATTATCGGTGCGTATTAGTAGAGCAAACACAACGCATACAAATATATTTTAGAAATGATAATGTTTGATATCATTCTCAGCAGGCTCAAGGACACTAGTACTTCCATTAACAGCTTCAAAAATGTTTAGCTGAAGCATAAACCAACACCGATTGGAGTTTTTATAACATTATTTCTCGCAAATAAGAAAAACCCTTAACTAATCCTTCACTTAAATAAACACTACAATCTATCTGTCGTAGAACAACACGAGGGCGAAGCGGATGCCACATGAACGGGCGAAACAAAGCAAACCGGGACGAAACATCACAAAAAGAATAACATCGCGAAGACTCCAGCGGATTCTACACACACAGGACAAGACGCGGAAAAAAAATAACAGAGGCGCATCATGACTTACAGTGTTGAAAATCTTCTTGTGACAAACTAACACCACGTGATAGACCAACAGACGCAAAAAAGAAATCACGAGTGTGGAAACAACAATCAGTTCTAACTGATTGCAATATATATCATAATGTACCAGTCTGGTGACAAGAAAATAACACGGGTGGCAGGTAGAAAAAGTTTAAAGTGATAAATACAATGTTGAACATTTGCTGGGACACAGAGAAGTCCTGCTGCGGGTAGCTCTCAAATAAGTGATAATAAATTATATTTTATTCATAATAATCGTCAAAGGTGTGACCGGATGGACCCCCATACCGGAATAAAAGACGCACAATGACAGACAATTGGCGGAATAGAAGTTGGAGTAGGATCCGGTAGCCATGTCATTTTTGTGGCACATCCTGGTAAGCCCGGTTGACGTGATTTAGTGCCTTATCTTGATTATTGTTGATTAAGTACGATTAAGGATTATTTCTAGATTTATGAGTGGCTAAGTTAATTTTAGAAGTAAGAATTATAGATTTATAGATTTGATTTTCAAGTTTTAAACCAGTAAAAAGATATCATCGAATAAATTTAGATTATATTTTTAGGGATATATTGAGTTAGTTTAGAAAGTAAGGAATTCATGAATTACTTTTAAGAGATATCAGATCTATGGAAATGTGATTTAACAATGATGAAGATTATTAATTTCCGGTGGAGCGTAAAGATAAGTTTTCATGCCGTATGTATTAGTTAAGTATTTCGCTTGTGGATATTAATTTAGTATTATCATCTATTTTCTTGGCATGTACTCATTTACTCTCTAATGAAGATTATCTTAAGTTCTGACTTAAGATTATGACTTAAGTTTCGACATAAACTTTTTATTTTATTTGCTTGGTTTAAGTATCTGATCTTGCTTGAAGATAATTTCACTATTATCTTGGAATGCAATTTATTTACTAAATAACAGAAACAATTATTTTCTATAATTTCAGAAATCGTGTGTCAAATATATGATTACTTATTACTTATAATCATTTTAAGCATTAACATTGTCTGTTCTAATTCTATATTTAATAGCAGCTTGCATAAATTAAAATTACATTTTTGTTTGCATGTTAGAATTTTGAGTAAAGTTGCAAGTTGTTTGTTAAAAGTAACAAATGGATATTCAATGTGGTATAATTATTGTATTAGATTGTAGAGAACCCAAATTTATTATTGACATATTTTGTGTGATTGGCTTTGCATTGTGGCTATATCATATTCTATAATTTTTCAATTTCCAAGGCAGTTAACTTTTACTTATGCTTATCTCAGCTAATTGATGCAAGTTTGATGAGTTAAATATGTGAGAGAAACATGAACTATAAAGATGATTTCAGGCACTGAGGACATAATATATAGTAACTGATGAAATAGGAGCAACAACAGATCTACACAATTACGCCGTGAGTATTGACCCCCAACCTGTGAAAGTGTGCGACCAAGGACTAGAGTAAACTACGTTGGTAATTAACCTAATGGGAAAAAATATCTACGACATGCGTATTGTGTTATCATCAAAAATTTTCTAGTACGTTTGTGGCTGTAGGGTACTT
>NC_061837.1:33642220-33644720 GCF_019202785.1 Penaeus chinensis
TGTTTATATGGAGTCTGACAAAAACTGCTAAAAGAGCGCAGTAATACATATGGTACAGAGCCAAACAGACAAAAAGTCCATCCACGACCTAAATACTGAAATGACAAAACTTAATTTCAAGAGGACCTAGAGAGAGCGACGGCTGTCTGGCACGAAGCGAAGATAACACACTAAGAGCACTACACTAGCTGGAAGTCAGGGAACCCAAGTCATAAAGAAGCCTTAATCCTGCGACCGTCGGACCGCATAGCGTAGTGTCTTTTGCGGTGCCAGCAAAACCGCGACGAAACACGTGCGGAAAATGAATCCTTTTTAAACGGGTGCTGTAGCGCTGCACGCAACTGCACACTACACTGCTCACATGAGAATCACTAGGACCAGCAATCACCTTCGACGAGTCTCCGTCCGCACGCAAATTGGGTTTTATTATCAGTTTTTTTATTATCATCATTAACTGAGATATTATTACAATATAATTATCACCATAATCATCCTATTCGCTATTACTATTATGAGTAGCAGTACTGATATGAGCTGTATCCTCTCTTTTTCTTTCTCTTATTCTTTTTTTCTCTCTTTGCCTATAAAAAAGTCCGTTTCGTCAACATAAACACGTAATTCACATAAATATACATTCCATCCAGGAAGTAACTTATATGTGTAGAAAATATTTCGAAAAAATAAATCTTCATTTTTTTCCTCTCGTTAATTAAGGAAAACGTGCAGGGAAGCGATAAAAGGGAATTAGTATTTTCAAAAAGGAAATGCTATACTGAACTCTGAACGTTTGTGGATGTACTGCCTGAAGACTAGTTACTAAAATGGAGATTATGTATGTGTGTGTGTGTGTGTGTGTGTGTGTGTGTGTGTGTGTGTGTGTGTGTGTGTGTGTGTGTGTTTGTGTTTGTGTTTATTTTCTAAATAAGTTACTAATGCATACATATACCCCTTTTCCACAACACATACACAGACAGCATCCTGATAATTATAACACTAATTGCAGTACTAAATGAACCATTACCAAGATCCAGATGGCGTGTGACATATCAGACTGATCAACTGTTCCTGATTTATTTTTATTTTTCCATTGTGATGAACTGTAAATATGGACATGGATAGTTAAACAGAATGAGGTAGAGAGAGAGAAAGAGAGAGAGAGAGAGAGAGAGAGAGAGAGAGAGAGAGAGAGAAAGAGCGAGAGCGAGAGAGAGAGAGAGAGAGAGAGAGAGAGAGAGAGAGAGAGAGAGAGAGAGAGAGAGAGAGAGAGAGAGAGAGAGACAGACAGAGAGAGACAGAGAGACAGAGAGAGAATGTGTGTGTATGTGTGAGTGTTTATATGGAGTCTGACAAAAACTGCAAAAAGAGCGCAGTAATACATATGGTACAGAGCCAAACAGACAAAAAGTCCATCCACGACCTAAATACTGAAATTACAAAACTTAACTTCAAGAGGACCTAGAGAGAGCGACGGCTGTCTGGCACGAAGCGAAGATAACACACTAAGAGCACTACACTAGCTGGAAGTCCGGGAACCCAAGTCATAAAGAAGCCTTAATCCTGCGACCGTCGGACCGCATAGCGTAGTGTCTTTTGCGGTGCCAGCAAAACCGCGACGAAACACGTGCGGAAAATGAATCCTTTTTAAACGGGTGCTGTAGCGCTGCACGCAACTGCACACTACACTCCTCACTGGGACCAGCAATCACCTGCGACGTGTCTCCGTCCGCACGCAAATTGTTTTTTTTTATCAGTCTTTTAGATATAGACAGACATGGCAGTGAGTCGCTCGTCACGCCGGTAACTTTTCTCTCAGTGCGCACAGAAAGAAGCCGATCCTGATTCAATTATTTTTATAACAACTTAACTTATACAACCCTAGCTAACTTTCATAACATTCTTTTTACTACTGACCTTCTATAATTCCTTAAAAATAACGCTGAAATTGTCTTGTTGTATTGCTTACAATCGCACAAAAACAATCAGAACCTGTCCTTACGCCCCTCCGAAGTAAACATTCATACGTTTTACCAAACACAGACCTAATTTATCTGAGTAATTTTTAACGCTGAATTCTGCTATATTCAATTTACATTTTATAAAGCAACACATATTCTATAATTATTGTTAAGTGGGTATTCCGTTTCTCTTTCATAGTCAGATAATAAAACTTTTAAAGCCGCATGGAAAGTACATCTTGAATAAAAGACGAATCAAAAACACACACCCATATATATAAACATACACACACACACACACACACACATATATATATATATATATATATATATATGTGTGTGTGTGTGTGTGTGTGTGTGTGTGTGTGCATGTGTGTGTGTGTGTGTGTGTGCATATATATATATATATATATATATATATATATATATATATATATATATATATATATATATATACACATCTATATAAACAGACCCACACACCCACACACACATATACGTATATTTATTTATTTATTTATATATATATATATATATATATATAT
>NC_061837.1:33664720-33667220 GCF_019202785.1 Penaeus chinensis
CAGATATATGGATATATATATAAACCAATGTAAAGAGCTTTTGCCTTCAAGACTCTTCTGTTGTTGGCTCCTTTATTCTTCTTTTATATGCTTTTTCACCATACCTGTCTGATATCTTTTGGGCTTCATCTTTTTCTTCACGAATTCCTGTAGTTCCTCATTCCGCCACCCACACCTCCTTATCACCTGGCAAAGCGTTCCCTGTGCTTTTACCTAACAGAGCTTCCCCAGCGTCCATTAACCCTTTACTATTCCAATACCACCACTTTTGGACTTCATCCAAATTCACATCTCTTCTTCCCATTCCTTTTTTCCCCTCCATCCTTAAATATCCGCTGTTTGAAGGTGGTTGGTATGTGATTTTCTGCAACTTTCCTTTGGTTTTGAAGATCTGAAAACTCGCTAACACAACCTTTTGTTAATATATACAATAATTATAATAGCAATAACAATGATAACAATAATGATAATGAATATTATTACTATCATTATTTTGATAAAATTAACAACAACAACAACGACAATTAATAATAAAAAAATATCGATATTAATAATAAAAAATAACGATATTAATAATACTAATGCTAATATTAATAATGATTAATTATAAAAGAAATAATAATGACAATAATGAAAAAACATAATGAAAAATAAAACAATAAGGGTAATGATAGTGATAATAATGATAATAATAGTAATAATAATAATAATTATACTACTACTACTACTAATAATAATAACGATAATAATAATAATAATAATAATAATGATAATAATAATAATGATTATAGTAATAATAGTAGCGGTAATAACAAAGATGATAAGAATAATAATCATCATCACTCATTTATCCATATCACTACGGTAATAAAAGTATTACGAGCTGTTGTTTAATAATATCGCAGTAGCAGTAGAATCATTATTAAAACATTTGATTTTATATTTATATTAACAATATCAATTATTATCATCACTAATACTGTGATTGAGATGCTAAAGTATACAGATTAAGGATACTAATTCTAAAACATATTAGCTAAAGATGATTCAGAACGTAAAAATAAAAACGATAAGAAATAAATAGGATAAATGCTGCCTGGCACTCTCTTACTCCCTCCACCTTAAAAAAGCAATAAACGTGACCTGGAAACCGATAGTCAGAGTCTATAAGTCGAGTTTGCAGTTGCAACTTGCAGGTACTGCACACAACGTCTATCTCATCAGTTTAGTGACACGGTCTGACGCCCTTTCCAGGAAATCCCGAGTTTCGCCTCCCCTGAAGGTGCAGAAAACGCTATTTATTAGATGTTTATTCGCACACAAACGCTCTCTCTCACTATATATATGTGTATGTATATGTGTGACCATACATAGATATACATTATATATATATATATACATATATATGTATGTATATCTATATATGATTAAATCAATCCATCTCTCTCTCTCTCTCTCTCTCTCTCTCTCTCTCTCTCTCTCTCTCTCTCTCTCTCTCTCTCTCTCTCTCTCTCTCTCTCTCTCTCTCCCTCTCTCTCTTTCTTTCCCTCCCTCCTTCCCTCCCTCTCTCCCCTCCCTCCCTCCCTCACTCCCTCTCTCCATCTCTCTCCCTCTCTCTCTCTCTCTCTCTCTCTTTCTCTTTCTCTTTCTCTTTCTCTTTCTCTTTCTCTCTCTCTCTCTCTCTCTCTCTCTCTCTCTTTTTTTCTCTCTCTCTCTCCCTCCCCCCCCCTCTCTCTCTCACTCACTCACTCACTCACTCACTCACTCACTCACTCTCTCTCTCTCTCTCTCTCTCTCTATATATATATATATATATATATATATATATATATATATATATATATACACACACACATATATGTATATATATATATATTTATATATATATATATATATATATATATATATATATATATATATATATATATATATATATATACACATATATATGTATATGTATAAATACATACATGTATAAATCCTAAAATGCAGACGGAGAAGTGACATATAATAAGAATGAAATCATAAGACTAGTGGAAAACTTTTACAGGGATCTATACAACGGAAATGAACAGCTACGGATAGAAGCGAACGCAGTAATTAGAAAAGTACCTAACATCACAACAGAAGAAATAAAGACAGCGCTTAAAGACATGAGGAGAGGGAAAACACCAGGTGAAGACGGTATTAGTATAGACCTTATAATAGATGCAGGAGAAATTGCAACAGTAAAACTAGCTAATCTTTTTAACAAATGCCTTCTCAATAGAAAAATCCCGAGAGCCTGGAAAAATGCAACAATTATTTTGTTATATAAAAAGGGGACAGAAAGGATCTAAAAAACTATCGACCCATGAGCCTCCTTTCAGTTACTCACAAAATGTTCACAAAAGTCATCACAACTCTCAAGAACATATTACATACACACGCTCAGCCAAATAAGAGAGAAAAAAAAAAACGAATATAGGAAACCCCTGTGTGTAGCATCCATCAATTACGA
>NC_061837.1:33722220-33727220 GCF_019202785.1 Penaeus chinensis
ATTAGTGTGTATGCATGTATGTATATAAATGAAATATATTTATATATATATATATATATATATATATACGTATAATATATATATATATATATATATATATATATATATATATATATATATATATATATATATATATATACGTATAATATATATATATATATATATATATATATATATATATATATATATACGTATAATATATATATATATATATATATATACATATATATATATATATATATATATATATATATATATATATATATATATACATATATATATACATATATATATACATATATATATATATATATATATATATATATATATATATATATATATATGTATATATTTACACACACACACACACACACACACACACACACACATATATATATATATATATATATATATATATATATATATATATATATATATATATATATATATATGTGTGTGTGTGTGTGTGTGTGTGTGTGTGTGTGTGTGTACTTTGTGTAGATACACACACGAACATATGTACATGTATATATATAAATATATATACATATATATATATATATATATATATATGTATATATATATATATATATATATATATATATATATATATATATATATATATATACATGTATCAATACATCAACATATATGTGTGTATGTGTGTATGTGTGTGTGCGTGTGCGTGTGCGTGTGTGTGTGTGTGTCAACGAATAAATATAAATATAAATATATAAATATGTATGTATGTATACATACATATATATATATATATATATATATATATATATATATATATATATATGTATAATGCGTGTATGTGTGTGTGTGAGCACGTGTGTTTGTACGCGTGTTCATTTCCTGTAAAGCACTAAAAAGCTGTTACCAGTGAAAGATTGCAGGCCGCCGATATGTAAACCCTTCTGGCCAATGTAAAAGCCGGGTACGCTTGCATATCGGTCTGTTCATTTTGCCTTTTATTTATCTCTTTTTATTCATATGTGTTCCTTGAATTCAGAGCTAGTTAAGAATAGTGTCATTCAAAATTAAGACTAGCTAGCACTTTTAATGAATGAATGGTCAGAAAGGTAGAATTCGTCCTAACATATTATTTTAAAGATAGCAAGAAGGACAAAATCCATGGTAATGAGAGAATAATGATAGTAACAACAATGATAATGATACTAGTAATAGTAGTAATAATAATAATAATAATAATAATAATAATAACAATAATAATAATAATAAGCAATAATAATATTGATAGCAAAAATAATGGGAATAATAATATTAATAATAATAGCAATAATAACGATGATGGTAATGATTACAATAAGAATAATGAAGATGATGGCGATAATGATAATGATATTGATAATCAATTATGATATTAATGATGATGATAATAATGAGAATAATGAAACTAATATTAACAATAATAAATTGAAATGACATAATAATGGTAATACTAATAATAATAATTGTGGTAATCACAACAGCTATAATAATGATTATAATAATAGTAATAATAACAATGATAATGGATTCAATAACAAAAATGAGTATAGTGATAATTTCAAAATAATAATGACAATGGTAATAGTGATAATGAAAATGAAAACACAGAAGGATAATAACAATAATGACAAAGAAATAATAACACTACAAATAGCAATGGCAAAGATAAGGAAGGATGATAATACTAAATGAGGATGATAATATTAATAACAACAATAGTAACAGTAATAATAATAATAATAGTAATAATAACAATAATGATAATAACAACAATAATAATTATAATGATAATGATGATGATGATAATACTACTTCTACTACTAATAATAATGTCAATAACAATAGTAGCAGCATTAACAACGATAATAGTAATGATGATAATAATAAGAGGAAAACAAATCGAAACAATAATAATGATAATAATGATATTGATAATTTGTACAATCATTATTATTCGTTTTGTTACTGTCATTATTATTAATGAAAAATAATTATGTTAATAATAAAAATAATGATCAACATAATCATCACCATTATCATAATCATCATCTTAATCATAAAATAATGACAATAACAATAACAATAATAACAACAGCTTTGTTACATTTCCAAATCAGAAAAAAAAATCGCCAATTAATTACTCGGTCCTTTTTTAAAAGCCATCTCTCAGAAACGCGTGATTTATTTCCCTATATTTTCTGCATTATCTTTGATATATGTAGATGAAAAGAAAATTGTGATTAGCTTAAAAATGTTAATTGTATATCCCAGCCCTAATTAAATCTCGGGCAAGGGCGCCTACGTGGAACCTTTACGAAAAGCTCTAGGCTCTTGTTAACTTCAGGGCTTATTATTATTATTATTATTATTATTATTATTATTATTATTATTATTATTATTATTAATACATATAGGAATGATTATTATTGTGATTAATTTTATCAATATCATAATCATTATTAACATTTTCATCATTACTACTATAATTTTTAATTTCATAATTATTACTATTATTATGGGTATGATTATGATTTGTTATTGCTGTTGTGATTATTATTATCATTATTATTATCATTATTATTGTTATTACTATTTTTGTTATTATTATCATTATTGTTTTTATTATTAGTATAATAATAAAATTAATGCTAAAAAATACAGCAATAAGGATAATGATAATAAAAATAATGATAATAATAATCATTATTATTATAATCATCATTATTATCATTATCATTATTATTATTCTCATCATAATCATTTAATTTTATCATTAGCATTATTAGTATCAGTTTTATCATTATTATTGTAATTATTAGTATATTATTATCATTGTTATTATTATTATTATTTTAATTATTACTATTATCATCCTTATTATTAGTCCTAATTTCATTGTTATTATTATTAGTAGTAGTAGTAGTACTGCTTTCATTGTTATCATTATTATTATTATTATTAATATTCTAATGGTTATCATTATGATTATTATTATTATTATTGTTGTTGTTATTAGTAGTGTCATTTATTTTATTATAATTATTGTTATTTGTATTATCATCATTATTTTCTTTATATTATCATTATTTTTTATTATCATTATTATCATTATCGTTATTATTATAATTATTGCAAACATTATCATTATTGTTGTCATTATCATCATCATTGCCATTGTTGTTGTTGTTCTTTTGCCTTTGCTTTCTGTCATTGTGTTAGCACATTATCATTGTTATTATTATGCTCATTATTATCATTATCATCTTTATTGTTATGATTATTACTGTAAATTTCATGATTATACGTGATGAAGTTGATGTTAATGATGATGACGATGACGATGACGATGACGATGACGATGACGGTGACGGTGACGGTGACGATGACGGTGACGGTGACGGTGGCGATGATGATATTGATATTGAAGATGTGATGATGAAGATAACCTTCCTTTTATCGAGGTTATTGGGGCTTTCTTTGAAAGTACCGTACTTTCTTGTTATCACTGATGAAATCATTTCCGATCGGTAATTATCGTTAGCATAGATTTACTACAATCTCAGATACATTTAAAGAAACCGTAATGAGAATTATACGTAGCATTTTCTTCTCCCTGAAGTAATGTATCAGATTGCGGAACATCATTTTCAGGTCTTCGCTCTTCCTACAGGATAAATTTACTATCACGAGAGGTCTTGGCCCCAATCACGCAATATATTTGCAAGAACAACCCTTTCCATCTTGCTATATTCTTTAGTTATATATATTTATCTGACAATTTTTTTACATCTTGGTATTTATTAAAATGAACTGTAAATAATATATATATATATTTTTATATCCATGAATGCAATGTAGTAACTATGATGTATAAAACTATCTTAAACTTATCATTGCGACTAATAATATTAATTAAATGTCATGTTTGTATGTACAGACATATGTATACAGATAAATCAATAATGGATAGATAAGTGATTTAGTTTTATTCCATTTTTTTACAACAGATATTCTTGGTGTGACATGCTGTCTATTTTATTTTGCTTCTAAATTACCCCCCTGTATGCAAGGAATGGCCGGGGTTACCATGCACCGGCGGCGAGGGATTTGAACGCAACCCAACGAGATTGCTGTACCACAACACACAGAAGTAAAGGAAAAGGGATATATTCAGTTTTAGTGTACTATCCCTCATCCGCGCGTGTGTGTTTGTTGGGGGGGGGGGGGGGGGGGGGCGTTTGTGTGTAAATAATTATATACATATATGAAAACACATACACACACACACACACACACAGACACACACACACACACACACACACACATATATATACCATGTATAAAGTGTACGCAGAGATAAAAAGAAACACTGTTAACAAGATCGAAACATTACTTTCATTTGCCCTTCTAACTCTGGCAATGTTTGTTTATATACATACAAACACATTATATATATATATATATATATATATATATATATATATATATATAAATAAATATATATATATATATATATATATATATATATATATATATATATATATATATGTGTGTGTGTGTGTGTGTGTGTGTGTGTGTGTGTGTGTGTGTGTGTGTGTGTGTGAGTGTGTGTGTGTATACATATATATATGTACACACACACACACATACACACACACACACACACACACACACACACAAACACACACACACACACGCGCACACCCGTAAACACATGCATACGTACACACACACATATATATCTGCGTGTGTGTGCATTTGCTCGTAACGGATCGAGGATATTGAAATTTATGCTGCGGTGAAGGCGATGCGAGGCTTAGTGGCCGTCCATTTTGGGGCTAGAATTACCCGAGCATTCCCAACCCTGGGGGAGGGAGAGGGGGAGGGGGGAAGAAGAAGGCGAAGGGGGAAGAAGGGGGAGAGGGAACGGAGAAGAGAGTGAGAAGAAGGAGGAAGGGGGGGGGGATCAAAGGGAGGAAGTA
>NC_061837.1:33737220-33739720 GCF_019202785.1 Penaeus chinensis
TTTTTGCTCATGATTCTCCCTTTCATTTTGTATTTAGATTGCATGTATTGATTGTTCAAGTTTTCAGTCACTGAAGTTACTCATGTAAGATTCTATATGACTTTCAAAGTCCCCAGCTAGTTTTCTATAACTTTAGGAACATACCAAAGTATTTCATATAAAGGCCACTTTGGTTTCCGGGCATCCTACGGCTGTGTTGTTGTTCTCTTGTAATATTAAATGGTATATTTGTTACATCAACCATCTGTGGGTTGTGTAATGAAGTGAGTTATGACAATAATGTGAGTTGTGAGTGCCATGTTGTGATGCCAGTGCATACGTTGTGATGCCATCATTATCGTACGTAGTTAGTGATAATTATGTGATTATATATTATACACTGTTTTTTGTGTGATATGTTCTACCATGTTAAATATAGAACATTATGTTTAGTTTATATTATGTGTAGCATATCACCTATATGAAAGAGTGAGAATCTCTGTATGTTATAGAGTACATTTTAGTTTGTCTCTGTAGTCACACGTCTGGCAGTAGACAGTCGCAGACGGAGCCTGGCGTGTGGGGCAGAGGAACAGGAAGAGTTCCGTGTTTATTTTGTCAGAGCTGATCTCCAATGAACCTACTTTAGTTTTCATCGGTGTTTTCTTCACCCTCAAGCATCATGGAGAAACACCAAGCAAACGTAGAAGACGAACACCATCTATCCTTCCTTTGTTTAGGCCTAGTCGAGAGTGAAGTTCCAAGACATGTGGCTGATGAAGCCTTAGTTTCAGTCTTGGCTTGCTCGTGTCGAGGGTGACTCCACGTGAGCTTTCTGCACCCTCTGCAAACTGGTAGTGCCTCTAGTCGAGTTACAGAGGGGTTGTATCCAGACTCAGGCATCACCCAGTCATTAAATATTAAAATGACTAGGTTCAGCGAGGCCATGAAGACACTTGTTAAATCGGGGAGTGAAGACTAGCTTCAAAACTGACTCAACAAACTTAGTAAATAACAGATACTTGAAAATGATAAGATACTGTGGAGAAAACCTATGCAATTTGATACAACGCTGTTTGCAGTTCCATAGGATCCCACATGAAAATTTCATCGGATTTCCTGCAAACTGCAAACATTATGAAGAAATTGTATTTGTCACTCAATTCATCTTTGTGCATTGGAAGTAGCGAAGTACTTTCTGAGGCGGTGTGAAGAACTGATTCGAAATGTGTATGTATGAACATATATGTGTGTGTGGGGAGGGGGGAACAAATTCAAGGTATTCTAGAACCTATGTAACATCAAACCTCAAACTGCTGTCGAGAGAGGGTCCTGGAGTAGTGGAAGGCACTGTATTGTAATTTGAACCTAGAGATGTAAAAGGTTTTAGTGTTCTGGCCACCCACGACCTCCAAAGTAGATCGCAGGGTACTTCCCGCTATTTGTATCAGAAATTCAGGGACTTTTCCAGGCCCAAAAAATATTTTACAAGGATGCATTTAAAATAAAATATGACACCCAGATTTGAAAAGGTAAAGGAATGTGAAAATGGATGACATCTGCTGTAAGTATTATTGTTATTACTTATGTCACTATACGGTTTCATATATGGCAGACTGTGGAAGTTTACATATTTCCTGAACCCCCTTAGATAAATTAGTTCACTAAATGTTTGAATGGAATGCTGATAAACTGGTAGATGAGTGGGAGTATTTACCACATAACCACTTTAATGAGGTTACGGAATCTACGTAGCCGGGATATTTTTTTGTTAAATTTAGTAAAATCATTAATAAATCAAGAATTAACACCAGTTTTTCGGAAACTGACGGTATTTGCTTTTGAGATACTCTCTCTGCCGTCTTTTAAATCTCATGCAGAATATTTCTTATAAATTGATTAAAACAAAAGTGAGGGACTTCAATTGCCATCAATGAGTTAAATGGAGACAGCAAAACTAATGCCTTCAGAATCCATGCATGATTGTATTATTATTATTTTTATTTATTTTGAGTTTTTAGATTATTACAATATTATGTATATATATCATTGTCTTCTTAAAATTTTAATATGTCTAGTTCATTTCGTTCTATGCATTTTATTATTTATTTCCCTAATAACCATGTTAAATGTGGGCATTATTTACTCTGTGAAATCTAGAGTTACCCCGATGCATGCAATGCATCATAACTTATGATGTCATAAGCCATCCAAAGATAACTCGGAAACGGCGTAAGGGTACATCCGACAGATGTGTTGTCTTTGCGAACCCAAGGAAAATGATGTGTGAAATGTTCCAAGATCAGCTCCTCTATTATTTGCCAACATTCAGCCACTGTGGTTGATCATACCTTTCCCCCCTAAAACTGATGAACCCTTAACTTTGGAAAGAACTGACTGCTGAGTAGAGAGACTATCAGTTGTCACATGCAAGGTTTGCTTCAGAAAATATTTTTGGAATACTTTGCCAAAATTTCGGGTATTTCAACAGCCATTTTCTACATCTCCAAACAACTTGCAA
>NC_061837.1:33744720-33747220 GCF_019202785.1 Penaeus chinensis
ATATATTCTTTTTTTATTTGAGACTGCCTCACGCTCCCTTTCAGAGCCGTAGAAGTGGCCTGTGAACTCGAAATTCTTGTTAAGGGAGGGAGAACCGGTTGGGACTTTGAAACCACCACAGACAAAAGCGGGAGAGGGTGTCAAAACCGAAAGTAAAGTTTAGAGTTACGATGCGAGAATTACGCAGTTCATTATCCATCAGCTTTAGTCTTATTGTTAACTTTTTATTTTGTCTTTAGGTATTGTTAGGAAATATAACGTTTGGGAGGACGAGTTGATCTTGTTTGCTTAAGTTAGACATATTGAATGTCGTTTTGCGTTGCTGTACACAATTGTGAATGCATGTTTTGTATGATGTTTGTAAAGAACGGTGCATAGAGGACAATCATAGGTTACCTCCTCAACATGATATGATTCTTGGAAATCGTTGTAGTTAGAATTATCTTTTTGCGTTATAAACTTTTTTCATGAGACATTGTTTAGTTCTTTGAGATTGCATTTATGTATCTGTCTGTCTGTTTGTCTACATTGGCATTCCACAATTGTAAGTGATAAATATAATGAAAATGGAAGAAAAAAACGGTAGGATGTGAATGTTCACCTTCTAAAAAGAATCCAAATTCGTCGTAATTGAAAATACATATACAGTTATTGGACTAAAAATGAACAGGTTGAAGAGAAAAAAGAAAGGAATTCTTATCATCACCATCATTACCTTGAAAACGAAAATTATTATTGAAATCGTCATGATAAAAACGTATTGGAATTACTAACACCATTAATGCAAATATTATCCTTGTATAAACTGTTAATATTATCATTCTACAAACTACCCTTGCGAGATCTATAAATATCATCTATCAATTCTATGCAATAAGCATCCAATGTAAATTGATTTGCATGTGGTAATCATTAACAGTCCATATTTCTATCTCATTGCCTGTCAATTCAACCAAACTGTGTGGAATCAAAACCTGAGCCGCCATACTAGAACCATGGCAAATGCCGAAAATGCCAGAAACAAATATCCCAGTCTTTGGTGGACAAACGCAAAGTACTTAACGAGGAACAGTCACAATACTTTAACATAAACATTACTCCATTCGAAGTAACTTAATTATGTATGGGAAAGTGGTATGCTAGCAATCTAAAGTTAAAACGTCGTAAAAAGACCATTCTGTGCAATATATTTTCCTGAAAAAAGAAAAGAATAAGCTCGCATTCTGTAGTGTATGAAGAGAGTGGTCCTAGTAATGTATGAGAGGAAGGACGAAACGAATGTAAATGTAGTTTTCCCTTCATATAATCTTCAATGAGAGTGACCTCTGAGCCTGTTTCTGTAACCCCGTTGATTCTTAACCAGTTCTTATCTGATCAGTGATAGGTGCAGTTTGTGGTCGCTGCACCCCAATACATTATTTACCAATGAAGTGTTTTATCTCCTTAGATATATAACATCTGAGAACGTTATTTGCGCCCATAGTCCTATATTGTTCCCCCCTACAATCTTGTATGTCATGTGAGTACGAACCGTGAAAGGAGCAGAATAACGGCGGCTTTTGGACGTGTGGTAACATAGCAGTCACACAGTTCTCTGTTAGCTTGTTACCATTTGTCTGTACATTCCAGAATATGTGCAGCATCTACTAGTAACTGCAGAGGCTCATCCCTTTTCAAAGCCAATGCCTCTTGTAGCGACTGAGGAAGACCTCGTAAGAATATACACTTTATCAATTCGTTTGGCATTCCAATCGAGCAAGTGTAATTTTGCATGTTCTGGGTAACTACAGATTTGACAGCAATAGAAAAAATCTATCGGCGCCTGACAGGGCGCAAGTTGCTGGCCGTTCAGATAATATAATAAATGAAAGATTTATTTATCTGTGGCAGCGTTTTATTCTCTATTTGCCGGAGTAACGATTCTACCTCTTAATTTCGCTTAAGTGGTTGAGATGTTGGAGTATCAACCCTGAAATGAGGAACTGCCTCTGTAAATCACATACTCTAGCGGCGGGCGTGCTTTTGATGTTAATGAATTATCACCAGTACTATTATGGATCACGGCTGCATACTGTGCCTGTATACTGGCCATCTGCTCACTCAGTTGGAACTTCTGAGTCAGTTCCTCGTACATGGGAAGATTTAATTGTTCTCGCGGGAACACCCATGGCAACATTTTCATATTTTCGCGACAAATGCGTCCTGGATGTCCCGGCTACTTCGCCGTCATAATTTCACTTTGACCATCTATTCGTGTTGCGAATTAATGACCTCAACATAGAAACAAACCTAACAAGCAAAACTAGCATGACTCTAAATTTTCTCTCAAACTGTCACAAGTAAAGATTTCCGGTTGTCGGGCTGAGGGCTACCAGTTTCAAAAAACACTGCACTTAATGAATTAGTTATGCTTATCACAACAATGAGTTGTTTCCCACCACTCGGAACCAAATAATACAATAGTTGCAAGTTGTATTATAACCGCGATGTGTGATACTGT
>NC_061837.1:33802220-33807220 GCF_019202785.1 Penaeus chinensis
TATATATATGTATATATATGTATATATATATATATATATATATATATATATATATATATATATATATATATATATTGAGACATTTGGGAGACAGTTAAAAATGAACGGAATACTTTCCTATTATAACCAATTGCCATTTAACGACCTCCTGAGAACTCCGAGAACAGTCTTAAAGAAATTCAATTACCCGAAAGTTCCTTTACAAGCACAAGTGTGAAACTTAACCCTAAAGTTACTATGCTGCGTGTTACAGAGGGAGTTTACTTATTTAATGCTATCTCCTCACTTGGCCCAAGTCGCCCGAGAATTCCGCTTTCGCTGAAACAGTTCATTTTCACGACATGTTTATGCCACACATACACGCAGACGCACACACACACGCACACCCACTCACACAAACACACACACATATACGCTAAAATATATACTCATATGCATAAAAATACATATATACACATTTATAAATGAATATATATATATCTATATATATATATGAATATATATATATATATACACATATATATGTACTTTATATACATATATATATATATATATATATATATATATATAGATATGTATATATATACATATATATGTATATATACACATATTTTTACACATATACATTTATATATATGTACACACACACACACACACACACACACACTCACACACACACACACACATACACACATATATATAGACAGATACGTACATTTATATATATATATATATATATATATATATATATATATATATACATATATATACATATATACATATATATACATTTATATACATATATACATATATATATGTATATATATATATATATATATATATATATATATATATATATATACACACATATGTATGTATGTGTATTTTTTTTTTTCAAGGAACCCATTACAGCGGGTGTGAGGCGACATGGCAGCTGTTGTGACGTCATCGGCACCGGGGTCCATTAGGTGATCTTGCTCGGGTCATGTTATAGCCTTGACTTGGGTTGCACCTCCATCATGCGCTCCGTTTCTCGATTTATTTTTACCTTTCCAGTTTTGAGTTTTTAGATAGTTTTATTTCGGTGAATTTAATGGCGCTTGTATTTGATGATTTAGTTTTCTCATCGTTTTTTTTTTTTTTCATAGACATCATTAATTTCCCGTCTTTTTCCTAATTTTTCTTTATTTCTTTTTACTTACATCTTTCCTAAACCTTCGGTACATCCACTTCAGCTATTTCATTTATAATTTTGCTAATTACATAATTTTAGATTAGGAGAGAGAGAGGGAGGGAGGTAGAGGGAGAGGGGATGGGAAGGGGAAGGGGGAGGGGAAAAGGGAGGAATAGGGGGAAAGGGAGGAAGGGAGGGAGGGAGAGGGAGAGAGAGAGAGAAAGAGAGAGAGAGAGTGAGAGAGTGAGAATTAGAGAGAGAGAGAGAGAGAGAGAGAGAGAGAGAGAGAGAGAGAGAGAGAGAGAGAGAGAGAGAGAGAGAGAGAGAGAGAGAGAGAGAGAGTTAGAGAGAAAGAGAGAACGTACATAAACCAAACTATATTTTATATCTGCCTAATTATAAGGCAATATTATATGGCTACATAGTAAGTATTTGATACGAACACTGCTGAACGCCCAGTAAATTGACCGACCTGCCTACCCCTACCACCAGGTAGCCCTCCACGACCCACCGGTTGGGAACCACTGTTCGAAACCTCTAAATTATGGCTCCACGGGAAACGCTGGGGAACTACGTGTCTGCAGTGAAGGTGGCGTGTGTGTGTTGAATGGATTTGTGTGTGTACCTAACCTTGCTCTTAAGTACTTTACTTGTCTAGCACTCATTTACCTGACCTGGCACTCACTTAATTTACTTAACTGGTAATCATTTACTGGATTTACCTGTTAACTTTATGATCTGTCGCACACTCTACCTGCATGACTTTCACATACTTTAATGCGTTCGTTCATCTTATTTAATAGGTTCTCACATATATTACCTAGCACTCTCACTTCCTTGACCAAACTTACCTGCATTCCTTACTTAGTACTCACTTCCCTTATTTATCTGGCCTTCGCTTAATTTCCTTACATGGTATTCACTTACTTTACTTACCAGGTGCTTATTTATCTTACCTGACACTTACTGTACCTGCTGACACTCATTTAACCCTGGTCACCTAGCTCTCACTTTATGTACTAAATACTAATCTTATAATCCCGACATTCATTTTGCATACCTAGCATTCACACACCTTACTTATCTATTATTCAATGCTTTGCTTCCCTGGCGTTCATTAACTTCGCTCCCTTACTTATCTGGTGCTCACTTATCCTCCCTGGCATGCTTTACCTTCCTTCGGTGAACAGCTACTTTACTTTAATTTCCCAACGAAGCGTCAGAAGTAAACCGTCAAGATCGCCAGTGGAACCCGAGCCTGACATTCTTATGAAGACGTGTCTTCTCGCAATTAAACCGGATTTGGACCAGGAGGTGGATCAGCAATTTGTACTAGCTTTATTCGCCCTATTGTAAAACAATATGCTTTAACGCCGTGGCTTCATGGTATATTTTTAACACGAACATACAAACGCTTAACAAATTGGCCTACAATATTTTCCCACAGAGCTCTGTGACCCCGCTAACACTTCGCGACCCACAGGTTCGGAAACATTGATGTACATGGTATATATAAGCAACATTTACTTGCTGGTTCATCTGACAGTAGAGAAGAGTGGACTGTTCAGAAATTTTTAAATGACTCTCTTGGCAATATAGAACAGAGGGTCTAACAATAGCATTTTTCTATGCGACATAAATGGGATGTCGCTTTTAGCTTCAATATCTTTTGAAAAACGTCAAAGGTAATGTTATTTTCAGACGATCTCAAATCTCAGACATGTTCTGAAAGACGTCTATCTTTAGTATGAGATTCTTTTCATTTTCTAGAATAGGGTTTATTAATATGGGATATTTTTGTATTTCCCAGACGGTACATAGTGGTTTGAAATAATAACCATGGCGTAGAACAGTGTACGGTCATACACAGAAAAGTAATATAGCACTTTTTTACAAATATAATACGGAGAGCAGCCAACAAGGCTCTTCTCTCTCACGTTATACAAAGTAACATGTGCAACGTATGGATATAATGAGTAGCACATAATCCTTATTCATTCTCTCCGCATTCCAATTTTATGATGCAAATAGTTAATTAATATACAAGGGATCTTTTAAGATTATCCGGGGGGAACAAATTATAGTGGTAATCCTTGTTGCATAGTATTGAAGCAATTAAACAATCATTGTTTCATTGTGTTATTTTAATGTAAAATATAACACATAAGGATGTAAGATGGATCTGCAGGAGTCCAGTGGGTAGTGCAATCCTTGCCGAATTCGATGGAAACAACTCAGTGTGAAAAAGGCAGACGGTGATCTTCAGTATCCAAATAGATTCCGATTTGGTTGCTGTGCTTTGTCAATAACCCTCTTAAATGCTTTGTTGAATCCACTTTCACCGTGTTCTATGTATCAAATACAGACGTGGGAATTGTGAGCTTAAGGAAAGGATGTTAGAAGTCTGAAATATCTCACTTTGGGAATTGTAAGCTGTAAAATATGTCTTTTTTTCTACAGTATTGTTTAAAGCATACTGTATTTCCTTTTTTTCTCAGACATTTAACACATTGTATGTTCTATTCCAATAATACGAGTTGTAATAGTCTGTAACCTTACTTGTATAGAAAAATTATATGGGTTATATTATTAGAGTTCAATCATTGCCAAAGGGTAGCTTTCTAGTATGTTCTCCTGTACTCCAGCATCATTAGTGATGAAAGCTTTTATCAAATTCTCTGTTGTCATTAAAATAAAAAAATATTATTGTAAGGGCGCCTTTTGTGCTTATCTTATTCATTCTGATATCCTTCAGGTCACTTTGAACAAATCTTCATTATTGTCATCATCATTGTCATCAATATTGTAATCTCCATCCCTAAAAGGAAAACTATATATACATACACATTCAACCAACAAAAAATCAAGTTGATTAAAAGATCCTCTGTTAATGAAGTTCCAAAACGTTTAGTTTTAGCTGTAATATAACTGTAATTATAGTTTGCGATCGCCCGTGCAATAAGAAATTCGAAAATTTGTCAGCCTTATTACGTCAGAACTTCCAAATTTTCGAGTGAAGTGATTAACTTGTACTTTCCTTCCATCTAAAACAGCTTCTTAACCTTTGCTCAGCTATACAATCATCTTAATTTTTTCCCCCATTCTCTTACTTTCCATTTCCATTCCTAATCAACATACTCACGCTACAATGGAATTATGCCATGTAACAAGCAGGAAACCAGGAATATATAATGACTCACTACCCTATGATAATAGTGAATGTAATGGATCCAGTAATAGGTTTAAGGCGAAATGACTGTAATTCTCGACAGTGCTTCTATTTTTATGGTATTACTGAAAGGTCATTAACATTCAATTTGCATAGGGATTCAGTGATTTCATGCTTAATCTAAAATGATATTCCACGTCTTCCTACGTAATATTAATGAATCATATTAAGCCTATTTACTGTAGCTATCAAATGCTATCATGTTTTTTTTTTTTTTTTTTTTTTTTTTTTTTTTTTTTTTTTACAATGAAATGAGCAATAACGGAAATCGGGACGAAGTACATTTGATCAAATAGATAAACGAAAAAGAGAAACGGAAGCAAACATATACATACATACAAACTCTCTCTCTCTCTCTCACACACACACACACACACACACACACACACACACACACACACACACACACATATATATTTATATGTGTGTGTGTGTGTGTGTGTATGTGTGTGTGTATGTATACATGTATGTATGTATGTGTCTCTGTGTAGGTGTGGTATGTGTGTATATATATATATATATATATATATATATATATATATATATATATGTATACACATATACACATAGATATATATGTATGTATATGAATATGTG
>NC_061837.1:33829720-33832220 GCF_019202785.1 Penaeus chinensis
TCACATTGTTTTATTATTATTACTATTATTATAATTATTATCATTACCATTATTATCATTATCATTATTATTATTATTATCATTATTATCATCATTATTATCATCATAATTATTATTTGTCTTCGCAATTTCTCTGACATATTCCATGCCCTCCCCTGGTATCAGATCCAAAACTACTGGATCAGAGCTACTTAGAATAAACAAAACAGCAATCCATCGATACCATAGAATCGATTTGGCGAAATAATTGAAACAGAAAGCCTTCATCTCACCCAATGATGATGATGATAATTATGGTTATGGTAATGGTAATGATGTTGGTGTTAAAGCTAAATGTTAATGTTAATGATGTTGGTGTTAAAGTTAAATGTTAATGTTAATGGTAATGTGAATGTTGATGTTGATATTGATGTTGATGCTGATGTTGGTGATGTTATTAGAAGTTGATGATCATTGATTGCTGATTGATGATATCACTGCTGTAGGGTTTGGTTTTGACCTTTTATTGAATCTCGACTAGTCTATATCATAAGCCTATGTTTACCTCCTCGCCTGGGAATTACACAGCATATGACGTCCTGCCCTAGTCCAGAATGGGGAAAAAGTACGTGCAGTCCTTGCGTAATTCACACTTCGGCGGTGGTGTGTTTGTTTGGGCGCGTTGGTGCGTATATGTACTAGTGTGTATGTACTTATATACAGATGTATATGTGTATATAACATATGAATATACCTATGTATCTATTTGGTAAATTTACCTACTGTACCCATCTGTTTAATATCTCTTTATAATGAAATTACGTAAGCTAATCTGCGTTCGGAACTCCTTGTCTTGCTCGTCCAGACAACTTGTATTTTTATTTTTCACGCTGCATAGATTCTGTAACTCCTCTGATGCATAAGTAACTTACTTGCAACTACTAAAAACTTAAATACCCTTTGATAAACATAATAAAGGCTTATAAAATTACCTACCAATATCTTATGGCTGCCTGCAACTGCCACTGTTTACATACTGTTATGACGTGATCTCGCCCTGCTCGCCCGGCTGTGGAGGAGGGCGAGATAGACGAGATAGACAACTTGTCCAGGACGCCAAAGGAAGGGATCCAAACGGCCAAAACTTGTGCGAGGTGTTCCGAACGCAGCAAACGGATCTAATTGACACGCAGAATACAAAAATATTTGAATTAATCATCAACATTATTGAATCACTTCTGGTGGGCAAAGACATTTTTTATTAGTTTATTAATTTATCTGTTTCCTTATTATCATTGTAATCAATATTATATTTCCATTGCTTACTAATACCATACTAATGTCATTGTCACTTTCCCTACTATTCTTACTTTTAGTTGCTCTTATCGTTACAAATATTCTTAATTCTATTACATTTAAGATGACACTGCACTCTCTTCATACTTAAGTCAGTGTCATGCCATTATCTGACAGTTCAGCGTGCTCTTGAATGAGATTGATTTTATGCTGTTTCTTTCTATTCACAACGTTTACGATAATTAATGGGCTAAATTAAATGTGCTGTGAGGAAATGCAAAAGGGTCTTACCTTGTACTTCCCTCAGTGGTTCGCTCTTTAGGATAAAATGTAATTGCCGAAGTTCAATCGACAATTAACCATATAGTTTGAACTATCATGACCAGTCTTTATATAATTTCGCGAATTTTAGCCAAAAATCGACCACCTGAAAACCTCACACAAATTATCGGGAAAACTACATAGTTTAGCGTTTTATCAAGATAATTAAAAAGCTCAATATTGATGCCGCCGGAAGTATAGAGACCCGTCTATAGATATTAAATCTTTTCTGATGACAAACAGCATTTTTACTAATTAAACACTGTTCTTATCTCGATATGAAGTTTTAGATTGTAGATGGCTGTTAACAGTTGTTGTGATAAAAAGAGCTATGTTATATCTGGCATATCCTATTCAAATTACTCGTTCATGAAAATTGAGATGGAAGATGGAAGCAGGTATTTAATATATCCTAATATACTGCCAAAATGCTCATAAACCTTGTCACGCATGAACATATATCAATTTTATATAAAGAGAGTGCAAGAGATTCACAATCGCTTTGTTTCACGCTCGAGGCAACTAGATCAAAAAGTTGTTTCAACAAGTTGTAGTAATGGGCATATTGTGTAGTCGTATTGGATCTTTCAGTAATATTGTCTACATTCTCATTATTATCATGACATCAATATGTTGCAAAAGCAACAGTAAAAAATGATAACGATGATGATGATATTGATAAAAGGTTAACTGATTATTAGCCTCAACATCATCATTATCATTTCCACTAATATGAGCTATATTTTAACCCGTGTTTCTGAAGGCATAGCCCCTATAACAAAAAAAGAAAAAAAAGAAAAGAAAAAAGAGACAAGCACTATAAATATAACGGTTGTATAATATAACTCAACTTATACTTAGAATCAATCAACCAATCACCTGGGAAGAGCTATTACCTTAACGA
>NC_061837.1:33839720-33854720 GCF_019202785.1 Penaeus chinensis
GTCCTCGAAACGCATTAGCTTTCTTGTACAAACAATGAAAAACAATGGAGAAATAAAGCATTTTTGTAAAGTATTCAAGGTATTTAATTCAACAATTATTTCACTTATTCTAGGAAATCATGGTCACCACGGGCATTCTGGCTGATGACTCAGGCGCACTTCTACTACACAACAATGCTTTCAGTTGTAAATGAATAAATTATATATGAATATATATATATATATATATATATATATATATATATGTGCATACATATACATACATACATACATACATATACAACATATGTATGTATGTGTGTGTCTACGCATATATATATATATATATATATATATATATATATATATATACACACACACATACCCAGAGACATACACAAATATATACATATATGTTTTATATATCCATATATCCATACACACACACACATGTGTATGTATATGTATATATATATATATATATATATATATATATATATATATATATATATATACACTTTTTTTTTTCATCATTCTACTACAGTACAGAGGCCTCTCTCAAATCACTAACGAGAGGTTATAAAGCAATATCATCCTTGTCTGATTGGATGCCCTTCCTAATCAACCGCGGTTCGGTGCGTTAACACTTGTGCCACGGCGGCGACTTCCCCTACGACACCTATGTTTGACTTCTCAAGGCAATATGTTTTCTCGCCGTGACATTGGAATCGAGACAGCAGTCGGAGCGCAAGCATTTTTTCGACTGCCGCGACGGGGAATTGAACTCCGAATCCAGTGCTCTAACCAATGGACTCTCGCGGCAATATAAATATACACATATCTATGATATATATACTCAAATTATTTATATTCCGAGTATTTAGTTATGAATGTATAGTTTCCATCACTTACTCGATGTAATAAGTTATTTCATGAGCAATAACGTTTGTTTCATGAATTTATTATGAATTATATACATATTTTAATTTCCATGTGATTAGTGTGATTGTAATACTACTTATTAATTTATTACTTTAAGGTCTATAATATTACTTTCTTTTATAGTTTTATTCTCGTTTATTGAGAAGGGAAACTGCGAGCCACTGACAGAAATAAGTAGAAACAAAAATGCACTGAATAACTTCACTTATTATTTATTTATTCACTTAGCACACAATACATTGTTCAATGGATGATGCCCTACACATTCACCCCACTCACTCACCTTCCGCATTACAGGTTAATCCTAACCCTAGATTATAGCACAGCACCACTAACACAGTCACTTCAAAAATAGTCACTTCAACAATAGTCATTTTACTGTCCGCACTCACGTATTTTCGCACTGCACGTTTCTTTATCATAGTTTAACTGTTTAGCACTTCGATGTTGTTTATATAAGTTATCAGAGGATAATATCAATTAAATTAGTTCATAACTTCTAGATTGGATTTCTTTCCAAGGAATTAGCGGTAAAACAAGAGTCGAGAACACGTCCTTTTCAGCCGGTGGTGAACAGCGATCTCTTCACCTTACGGCATGTTAGGCCTAAGACACCTGCTACAACCAATAGCAGCGGGAATATTTGCATACGTGAACAAGCAGAACCACCACCTAGTCTTTCATTCAGCAGTCACACCTCTCATTCGCTAGTGTTTATACTTCTGTATATAGGAGAATTACATTTATCTATATGCGGTTACGTTAATTAGATATAATTATCGTGACATTACTCCCACCAAAAGTATACGCTCAACTAAAGATATATTCTTGTTAGCTGATTTAACTAAAACGAAACCGAAATCCACTTGAAGTGATAGCTTCTCTCCTTCAAGGTTAGATTCTGAAGTGGAGGAAGTGCAGGAACCAAGTACAGGTTTCGCACCTCAGCTGAAAGTTGAGAAATATACATATAACATCTATAGGAGGTTTACATTTCTATCTTCCACCTTAACAGGAAGCACAAAATTGAGTTTCTATCATGATTATATTAGCAACAAGTTAATAAATAATTTGTTGATTATATCCCACGTATTTCAAGTTTGTGTTTCAAGAACAAAAAAATTGAATTTAGAACAATACTTCCTTTAGAATCAAAGTTCTTTATTCTGGGTGGCACCTCATTAGGGATGAGGATTCTTCTGCAGTCGATGCTCCACCTCCGCTTCATGATATTGTAGTTGAGGTCCTGGGTTGCGAGACATTTCAGCTCGGCTGTCCTCAAGGTCACTGCTGCTTCCGCTGACCAGCCTTGAGAGTAGATCAGCTCCTACGTTCTCAGTTCCTCTTATGTAGCGGATATTGAACTCAAATTGTTGAAGGTAGAGCGCCCAGCGCATCAAGCGCGCGTTGGCGGTCTTAGATCGCTTGATTTGAGAGAGAGGCATGTGGTCCGTTTCCAGAGTGAATTTAGCACCACACAAGTAATAATAAAACTTGTGAATCCCCTCTATAACCGCTAACAGCTCTCGTTCAACTGTCGAATAATTGCATTCGGCTTTTGAGAGTCTACGGCTGTGGTAAGCTACGGGGAACAATATGCCATCAAACTCTTGCAGAAGGATTGCTCCAACACCTTCTCCCGATGCATCCGTCCGCAAAGTAAAGGGTTTATCTTTGGATGGAAGTCGGAGAATAGGTTCAGAGCACAAGGTTTCCTTTAGTGTAGTGAAGGATTTCTCTTGCTCTGCACCCCACACCAGCTTGATGCTGCAGTCTTTCTTCAGGAGGTTGAATAGTGGAAGAGCAATCTGCGTAAAGTTTTTGATGAAGCTCCGATAATACCCAACGAGGCCGAGGAAAGAACGAAGCTGGTGTTGATTTACGGGTCGCGGTGCCATGCGAATCTTCTGTAGTTTCTCCTGCTGACACTCGCATTTGCCATCTCCAACGGTGTGGCCAAGGAAGTGTGTCCGTGTGAAGGCTATCTCACACTTGCTGGGCTTTAGGGTCATTCGATGCAGAGATAATTTACTGAAAACTACGTCGAGAAGCTTCTGGTGCTCAGCCTAAGTCGATGTATGTACGAGTACGTCATCCATAAAAATTTCTACTCCCGAAATATCTCCAAGTACTTGACGCATGCACCGATTGAAGACTGAGGGGGAGTTCGTTAATCCAAAGGGTAGCACCTTGTATTGATACAGTCCACAGGGGGTTTTGAAGGCTGTTATCTTCCTGCTCTCTGGATGCAAAGGAATCTGGAAGAATCCTTTTGTCAGGTCCAGTTTTGTAAAATATTTAGAGGCAGATAAACGTGAGAAGATAATGCGTTGATCAGACATTGGTTCCGCCTCGAAATGAGTAGCTGCGTTAACGCGACGGTAATCCCCGCAGATCCTGATGTCTCCTCCTTTCTTCTTAACCACAACTATGGGTGAACAATACGAACTCTTGGACGGTTCAATAATGCCCATAGCTTCCAGTTTCTTTATCTCTTTGATCACCAAGTCTACATATCGCAGAGGTATGGGATATGGCTTTGTGCGCACTGGCTCTTTATTACGAAGGACGATTCGATGTTCTTCCACCTTGGCAACTCGGGGTTGGTCAGAGAAGATTTCAGGGTACTTCTGAATGATCTCATGGAGGTCTGCCTTATGGTGGTCCTCTAGCTTCGGGTTTATGATAATACTCTCTGGTCCTTCCCTCGAATCAGCCTCAGGAGTCAAGGGCTGGCAGAAACCAGAGTCTTCAGGTATTACGGTTGCCGTACAACCAAACCTTTTCGAGTTATCAACACCTTTCTCAGAAGAGCAGCGTCGTCGAACATTGACTGAACGTCGATTGTCACTCTTTTCTTGTTGACGAGTTGCATGGCTAGACTGAGGTACAGGGGAGGACCTTGGATAATATTTCTTTATCATGTTTATGTGGAAACGTTTCTTCTCGTGGCCGATTCCTACGATGTAATTAACGTCTGAAACTCGTTTGAGAATAGTATAAGGTCCACTCCACTGTGCTAGGAGCTTGTTTGTGCTCGTAGGTAGCAATATCAAGCACTGATCTCCTTCATCAAGAGTACGAAACTTGGCTTTCCTGTCATAATAAGACTTCTGAGTGACCTGGCTTTTCAAAAGCTCCTCTTTTGCGAGTTCGCACGTAGAATGCAAGCGTTCACTCAGATCCAGAACATACTGATAAGAGGAGGTGATTACTGGGTCATCCTCAGTGTTGTCCCACAGCTCCCTCAGAACTTGCAAAGGGCCTCTTACTGGTCTACCGTACACCAACTCAAATGGGGAGAATCTTAAGGAACTTTGCGGGGCTTCTCTGTAGGCAAACAGCAGCGGTGCCAAGAGACGAGGCCATTCCCGCGGCTGGTCTGCAGCCATACGTTTTAGCATCTTCTTTAGTGTGCCATTAAATCGCTCACAAAGACCATTTCCTTGTGGGTGGTATGGTGTAGTTCTCATGCCCTTTACTGAAAGGAGCTTCCAGGTCTCTTCCATCATGCCTGATGTAAACTGTGTACCTCTGTCGCTCAGTACTTCCTTGGGTATGCCGATTCTGCAGAACATATCGAAGAGAGCTTCTGCAACCGTGGCAGCTTCTATGTTCTTCAGGGCAACAGCTTCTGGCCATCTTGTTGCAAAATCAACGACTGTAAGGATGTATTTCGATTTATCGTCAGCACAAGGTGTAATGGGACCCACAATATCGACAGCCACGCGAGAGAACGGTTCCGAAATCACAGGAAGTGGCTGTAGAGGTGCTGCAGTATTGCGTCCCTTGTCCGTTGTCTTCTGACATATGTCACAGGAACGGCCGAGTCTTAAGATTTCAGCTCCCATTCCAGGCCAGAACATGGTGGATTGTATTCGGGCGAGAGTTTTGGCTGCCCCCATGTGACCTCCGAGGAGCGAGTGGTGCCCCAACTTGAAGACTTGTTGGCGACATCCAGCTGGAACAACGAACTGCAGCTTCACCTCACCCTGAGGCAAGGTAGTTCGTCGGTAAAGTCTGTTGTTCTGCCATATAAAGTCCATCTTTATTCCCTTGTAGAGGCGAACATGACGTTGCTCAGCATATTCACGTAGTTTGGAGAGGGTGGCATCATTTTTCTGCTGCTCAGCTATATCCTCGCCTTTTAGTAGTGCCTCCAGACCTTGTGGATTTGCCAGTCGTGTACTGATCTCAGAGCGACGTGCAGCAGCTCTCGTAGTGACAGCAGCACTGGTCTGATCCATAATGTCTGCAGATATGGTTGGTCCATCGCGAACACCAGGGGATTCTGACATAAGGGGGACATCTTGTGCAGTAGGTTCACTCTCCTCTGCAGTTTGTGTCATCGCGTCCTTGCCTCCTTCCACCTGGGTCTGCGTCTGGACCTCTTTCGCCGGGACCAGGCCAGCTCCAGGCACGTTGCCCAGGACAAAATCGAAGGCAGGGTTATCCATAACAGCAGCAGTCACAGTGCCTGTAAAATAAGGGGACTGGCAGAAAACCTTTGCCTCACGGACAACTATTTGTGAACCATCAATCATTGTAACACGAACGGTTTTGCCAGTATAATCCTTTCTTTTTACATACCTTTTTTTAACTACACATCCTGTGGAGCCAGAGTCTCGCATGATAATTGCTCTGCGACCCTGGACTAGGCCCTCTGCAGTAGACAATCTCTTGCTGGCTGCTGAAGGCAAGGGAAGAGGAGAGCATGCACAGAGTACATGGTGGCCAAGTGCCAGGCCAGACAGATGTACCTGGGGCTCCTCCTTTTCCGGGACACTGTTCACGGTAGCCAAGTGACCGGACTGGTAGAACGGCTTCTTTTCACCCCCTTTCCGTGGCATATTGAAAGGCTGGTGCTTGTGTTCTCCCGGCTGTGCTTTTGCAGTTTCAGGAGATTTTGACTCCCTGCGATCACCGACGCTTCTCAGAGCAGGTTTCTTTGACTCTTGCTTTCGTTCGCCCTCTTTCTTCACCCTATAGTTGTAGCCATAAGCAGAGAACCAGCCATCCGCTATGTCCGCGGTCTCCGCCAGGCTAGTAACTTTGTTCATTCTCAGCTGAGCTCGCAATCCCTTGGGCAGCGAAGCGAGTAGTTGCGTAACCAGAATGAGCTCCAGGATACCTTCCTTGGTGTCAGGTAAATTACTCCTTCGATGCCAAATCTTAAAGAGATGAGAGAGACGAATGATGAAAAGCTTGCAGGTCTCCCGCTCGTCAAGGTGAGCTTCCTGGAACCTGCAACGGGCCTGCTCGAGGCTTATAGCGTAAGCACTCAGCAGAGCTTCCTTTAATTCGCTGTACGTCAAATTACCTTCGATTTCGGTGCGGTGATAAACATCCAGGCTGTGGCCCTGGAGGCGGGTGACGAGCTGCAGAAACATCGTCTTCTCGTCCCACCCGTGATCGGCTGCGACCCTTTCGAATACGAGGAAATAAGCTTCGACCTGGTCTGCGTCGTCAGGAAACATCGGCAACTTCGTTTTGGGAGGAGCCACGGGCGTGGGCGGCGTAGCTTTAAGGACTTCTATCTTATGCTTAAAATTTAGCTCCGCCATCCGAATTTCGTGCTCCCGTATCGCTTCGGCGGCCGCAAACTCGCGTTCGCGATCTTCCCGCTCTCTGCGCTCCGCCCGCAAGTCTCGATGCTGGTCCTGCACATACTTAGCAATATCACGGGGATCAGTCAACCCCAGGTCTGCAGCCTCCTGCTTCAATACCGCTAAATCCATTTCTAGATAAGTTTAATTTCAGTTTTGTTCGTGCTAATGAATAACTAGTGCTATTGAATAACAAGTGCCACGTACGAACGAGTTCTTGGTTCAGTCACTTATAATTATTGTTCATACTATTGGTTCGTTAGTGCCACTGACATCTAGCTAATGATGGGAATGAATGAAATGTGTGCAAGAGAATAATATAAAACACGTCCTCTATATCACAATAACAAGGGAAAGCGAATGCTTATAACCCTATCATGGAATGCAACAAGTCAAAATTGAAATTATGGATACTGACGTGATTCCCGTCTGCTTATATGCAAGCACATTTACTTTACTTATTCAATAAATATCAGTGGCCCCACGTTGGGCGCCATTGTCACACTACTCAAATTATTTATATTCCGAGTATTTAGTTATGAATGTATAGTTTCCATCACTTACTCGATGTAATAAGTTATTTCATGAGCAATAACGTTTGTTTCATGAATTTATTATGAATTATATACATATTTTAATTTCCATGTGATTAGTGTGATTGTAATACTACTTATTAATTTATTACTTTAAGGTCTATAATATTACTTTCTTTTATAGTTTTATTCTCGTTTATTGAGAAGGGAAACTGCGAGCCACTGACAGAAATAAGTAGAAACAAAAATGCACTGAATAACTTCACTTATTATTTATTTATTCACTTAGCACACAATACATTGTTCAATGGATGATGCCCTACACATTCACCCCACTCACTCACCTTCCGCATTACAGGTTAATCCTAACCCTAGATTATAGCACAGCACCACTAACACAGTCACTTCAAAAATAGTCACTTCAACAATAGTCATTTTACTGTCCGCACTCACGTATTTTCGCACTGCACGTTTCTTTATCATAGTTTAACTGTTTAGCACTTCGATGTTGTTTATATAAGTTATCAGAGGATAATATCAATTAAATTAGTTCATAACTTCTAGATTGGATTTCTTTCCAAGGAATTAGCGGTAAAACAAGAGTCGAGAACACGTCCTTTTCAGCCGGTGGTGAACAGCGATCTCTTCACCTTACGGCATGTTAGGCCTAAGACACCTGCTACAACCAATAGCAGCGGGAATATTTGCATACGTGAACAAGCAGAACCACCACCTAGTCTTTCATTCAGCAGTCACACCTCTCATTCGCTAGTGTTTATACTTCTGTATATAGGAGAATTACATTTATCTATATGCGGTTACGTTAATTAGATATAATTATCGTGACATTACTCCCACCAAAAGTATACGCTCAACTAAAGATATATTCTTGTTAGCTGATTTAACTAAAACGAAACCGAAATCCACTTGAAGTGATAGCTTCTCTCCTTCAAGGTTAGATTCTGAAGTGGAGGAAGTGCAGGAACCAAGTACAGGTTTCGCACCTCAGCTGAAAGTTGAGAAATATACATATAACATCTATAGGAGGTTTACATTTCTATCTTCCACCTTAACAGGAAGCACAAAATTGAGTTTCTATCATGATTATATTAGCAACAAGTTAATAAATAATTTGTTGATTATATCCCACGTATTTCAAGTTTGTGTTTCAAGAACAAAAAAATTGAATTTAGAACAATACTTCCTTTAGAATCAAAGTTCTTTATTCTGGGTGGCACCTCATTAGGGATGAGGATTCTTCTGCAGTCGATGCTCCACCTCCGCTTCATGATATTGTAGTTGAGGTCCTGGGTTGCGAGACATTTCAGCTCGGCTGTCCTCAAGGTCACTGCTGCTTCCGCTGACCAGCCTTGAGAGTAGATCAGCTCCTACGTTCTCAGTTCCTCTTATGTAGCGGATATTGAACTCAAATTGTTGAAGGTAGAGCGCCCAGCGCATCAAGCGCGCGTTGGCGGTCTTAGATCGCTTGATTTGAGAGAGAGGCATGTGGTCCGTTTCCAGAGTGAATTTAGCACCACACAAGTAATAATAAAACTTGTGAATCCCCTCTATAACCGCTAACAGCTCTCGTTCAACTGTCGAATAATTGCATTCGGCTTTTGAGAGTCTACGGCTGTGGTAAGCTACGGGGAACAATATGCCATCAAACTCTTGCAGAAGGATTGCTCCAACACCTTCTCCCGATGCATCCGTCCGCAAAGTAAAGGGTTTATCTTTGGATGGAAGTCGGAGAATAGGTTCAGAGCACAAGGTTTCCTTTAGTGTAGTGAAGGATTTCTCTTGCTCTGCACCCCACACCAGCTTGATGCTGCAGTCTTTCTTCAGGAGGTTGAATAGTGGAAGAGCAATCTGCGTAAAGTTTTTGATGAAGCTCCGATAATACCCAACGAGGCCGAGGAAAGAACGAAGCTGGTGTTGATTTACGGGTCGCGGTGCCATGCGAATCTTCTGTAGTTTCTCCTGCTGACACTCGCATTTGCCATCTCCAACGGTGTGGCCAAGGAAGTGTGTCCGTGTGAAGGCTATCTCACACTTGCTGGGCTTTAGGGTCATTCGATGCAGAGATAATTTACTGAAAACTACGTCGAGAAGCTTCTGGTGCTCAGCCTAAGTCGATGTATGTACGAGTACGTCATCCATAAAAATTTCTACTCCCGAAATATCTCCAAGTACTTGACGCATGCACCGATTGAAGACTGAGGGGGAGTTCGTTAATCCAAAGGGTAGCACCTTGTATTGATACAGTCCACAGGGGGTTTTGAAGGCTGTTATCTTCCTGCTCTCTGGATGCAAAGGAATCTGGAAGAATCCTTTTGTCAGGTCCAGTTTTGTAAAATATTTAGAGGCAGATAAACGTGAGAAGATAATGCGTTGATCAGACATTGGTTCCGCCTCGAAATGAGTAGCTGCGTTAACGCGACGGTAATCCCCGCAGATCCTGATGTCTCCTCCTTTCTTCTTAACCACAACTATGGGTGAACAATACGAACTCTTGGACGGTTCAATAATGCCCATAGCTTCCAGTTTCTTTATCTCTTTGATCACCAAGTCTACATATCGCAGAGGTATGGGATATGGCTTTGTGCGCACTGGCTCTTTATTACGAAGGACGATTCGATGTTCTTCCACCTTGGCAACTCGGGGTTGGTCAGAGAAGATTTCAGGGTACTTCTGAATGATCTCATGGAGGTCTGCCTTATGGTGGTCCTCTAGCTTCGGGTTTATGATAATACTCTCTGGTCCTTCCCTCGAATCAGCCTCAGGAGTCAAGGGCTGGCAGAAACCAGAGTCTTCAGGTATTACGGTTGCCGTACAACCAAACCTTTTCGAGTTATCAACACCTTTCTCAGAAGAGCAGCGTCGTCGAACATTGACTGAACGTCGATTGTCACTCTTTTCTTGTTGACGAGTTGCATGGCTAGACTGAGGTACAGGGGAGGACCTTGGATAATATTTCTTTATCATGTTTATGTGGAAACGTTTCTTCTCGTGGCCGATTCCTACGATGTAATTAACGTCTGAAACTCGTTTGAGAATAGTATAAGGTCCACTCCACTGTGCTAGGAGCTTGTTTGTGCTCGTAGGTAGCAATATCAAGCACTGATCTCCTTCATCAAGAGTACGAAACTTGGCTTTCCTGTCATAATAAGACTTCTGAGTGACCTGGCTTTTCAAAAGCTCCTCTTTTGCGAGTTCGCACGTAGAATGCAAGCGTTCACTCAGATCCAGAACATACTGATAAGAGGAGGTGATTACTGGGTCATCCTCAGTGTTGTCCCACAGCTCCCTCAGAACTTGCAAAGGGCCTCTTACTGGTCTACCGTACACCAACTCAAATGGGGAGAATCTTAAGGAACTTTGCGGGGCTTCTCTGTAGGCAAACAGCAGCGGTGCCAAGAGACGAGGCCATTCCCGCGGCTGGTCTGCAGCCATACGTTTTAGCATCTTCTTTAGTGTGCCATTAAATCGCTCACAAAGACCATTTCCTTGTGGGTGGTATGGTGTAGTTCTCATGCCCTTTACTGAAAGGAGCTTCCAGGTCTCTTCCATCATGCCTGATGTAAACTGTGTACCTCTGTCGCTCAGTACTTCCTTGGGTATGCCGATTCTGCAGAACATATCGAAGAGAGCTTCTGCAACCGTGGCAGCTTCTATGTTCTTCAGGGCAACAGCTTCTGGCCATCTTGTTGCAAAATCAACGACTGTAAGGATGTATTTCGATTTATCGTCAGCACAAGGTGTAATGGGACCCACAATATCGACAGCCACGCGAGAGAACGGTTCCGAAATCACAGGAAGTGGCTGTAGAGGTGCTGCAGTATTGCGTCCCTTGTCCGTTGTCTTCTGACATATGTCACAGGAACGGCCGAGTCTTAAGATTTCAGCTCCCATTCCAGGCCAGAACATGGTGGATTGTATTCGGGCGAGAGTTTTGGCTGCCCCCATGTGACCTCCGAGGAGCGAGTGGTGCCCCAACTTGAAGACTTGTTGGCGACATCCAGCTGGAACAACGAACTGCAGCTTCACCTCACCCTGAGGCAAGGTAGTTCGTCGGTAAAGTCTGTTGTTCTGCCATATAAAGTCCATCTTTATTCCCTTGTAGAGGCGAACATGACGTTGCTCAGCATATTCACGTAGTTTGGAGAGGGTGGCATCATTTTTCTGCTGCTCAGCTATATCCTCGCCTTTTAGTAGTGCCTCCAGACCTTGTGGATTTGCCAGTCGTGTACTGATCTCAGAGCGACGTGCAGCAGCTCTCGTAGTGACAGCAGCACTGGTCTGATCCATAATGTCTGCAGATATGGTTGGTCCATCGCGAACACCAGGGGATTCTGACATAAGGGGGACATCTTGTGCAGTAGGTTCACTCTCCTCTGCAGTTTGTGTCATCGCGTCCTTGCCTCCTTCCACCTGGGTCTGCGTCTGGACCTCTTTCGCCGGGACCAGGCCAGCTCCAGGCACGTTGCCCAGGACAAAATCGAAGGCAGGGTTATCCATAACAGCAGCAGTCACAGTGCCTGTAAAATAAGGGGACTGGCAGAAAACCTTTGCCTCACGGACAACTATTTGTGAACCATCAATCATTGTAACACGAACGGTTTTGCCAGTATAATCCTTTCTTTTTACATACCTTTTTTTAACTACACATCCTGTGGAGCCAGAGTCTCGCATGATAATTGCTCTGCGACCCTGGACTAGGCCCTCTGCAGTAGACAATCTCTTGCTGGCTGCTGAAGGCAAGGGAAGAGGAGAGCATGCACAGAGTACATGGTGGCCAAGTGCCAGGCCAGACAGATGTACCTGGGGCTCCTCCTTTTCCGGGACACTGTTCACGGTAGCCAAGTGACCGGACTGGTAGAACGGCTTCTTTTCACCCCCTTTCCGTGGCATATTGAAAGGCTGGTGCTTGTGTTCTCCCGGCTGTGCTTTTGCAGTTTCAGGAGATTTTGACTCCCTGCGATCACCGACGCTTCTCAGAGCAGGTTTCTTTGACTCTTGCTTTCGTTCGCCCTCTTTCTTCACCCTATAGTTGTAGCCATAAGCAGAGAACCAGCCATCCGCTATGTCCGCGGTCTCCGCCAGGCTAGTAACTTTGTTCATTCTCAGCTGAGCTCGCAATCCCTTGGGCAGCGAAGCGAGTAGTTGCGTAACCAGAATGAGCTCCAGGATACCTTCCTTGGTGTCAGGTAAATTACTCCTTCGATGCCAAATCTTAAAGAGATGAGAGAGACGAATGATGAAAAGCTTGCAGGTCTCCCGCTCGTCAAGGTGAGCTTCCTGGAACCTGCAACGGGCCTGCTCGAGGCTTATAGCGTAAGCACTCAGCAGAGCTTCCTTTAATTCGCTGTACGTCAAATTACCTTCGATTTCGGTGCGGTGATAAACATCCAGGCTGTGGCCCTGGAGGCGGGTGACGAGCTGCAGAAACATCGTCTTCTCGTCCCACCCGTGATCGGCTGCGACCCTTTCGAATACGAGGAAATAAGCTTCGACCTGGTCTGCGTCGTCAGGAAACATCGGCAACTTCGTTTTGGGAGGAGCCACGGGCGTGGGCGGCGTAGCTTTAAGGACTTCTATCTTATGCTTAAAATTTAGCTCCGCCATCCGAATTTCGTGCTCCCGTATCGCTTCGGCGGCCGCAAACTCGCGTTCGCGATCTTCCCGCTCTCTGCGCTCCGCCCGCAAGTCTCGATGCTGGTCCTGCACATACTTAGCAATATCACGGGGATCAGTCAACCCCAGGTCTGCAGCCTCCTGCTTCAATACCGCTAAATCCATTTCTAGATAAGTTTAATTTCAGTTTTGTTCGTGCTAATGAATAACTAGTGCTATTGAATAACAAGTGCCACGTACGAACGAGTTCTTGGTTCAGTCACTTATAATTATTGTTCATACTATTGGTTCGTTAGTGCCACTGACATCTAGCTAATGATGGGAATGAATGAAATGTGTGCAAGAGAATAATATAAAACACGTCCTCTATATCACAATAACAAGGGAAAGCGAATGCTTATAACCCTATCATGGAATGCAACAAGTCAAAATTGAAATTATGGATACTGACGTGATTCCCGTCTGCTTATATGCAAGCACATTTACTTTACTTATTCAATAAATATCAGTGGCCCCACGTTGGGCGCCATTGTCACACTTTACTCAAATTATTTATATTCCGAGTATTTAGTTATGAATGTATAGTTTCCATCACTTACTCGATGTAATAAGTTATTTCATGAGCAATAACGTTTGTTTCATGAATTTATTATGAATTATATACATATTTTAATTTCCATGTGATTAGTGTGATTGTAATACTACTTATTAATTTATTACTTTAAGGTCTATAATATTACTTTCTTTTATAGTTTTATTCTCGTTTATTGAGAAGGGAAACTGCGAGCCACTGACAGAAATAAGTAGAAACAAAAATGCACTGAATAACTTCACTTATTATTTATTTATTCACTTAGCACACAATACATTGTTCAATGGATGATGCCCTACACATTCACCCCACTCACTCACCTTCCGCATTACAGGTTAATCCTAACCCTAGATTATAGCACAGCACCACTAACACAGTCACTTCAAAAATAGTCACTTCAACAATAGTCATTTTACTGTCCGCACTCACGTATTTTCGCACTGCACGTTTCTTTATCATAGTTTAACTGTTTAGCACTTCGATGTTGTTTATATAAGTTATCAGAGGATAATATCAATTAAATTAGTTCATAACTTCTAGATTGGATTTCTTTCCAAGGAATTAGCGGTAAAACAAGAGTCGAGAACACGTCCTTTTCAGCCGGTGGTGAACAGCGATCTCTTCACCTTACGGCATGTTAGGCCTAAGACACCTGCTACAACCAATAGCAGCGGGAATATTTGCATACGTGAACAAGCAGAACCACCACCTAGTCTTTCATTCAGCAGTCACACCTCTCATTCGCTAGTGTTTATACTTCTGTATATAGGAGAATTACATTTATCTATATGCGGTTACGTTAATTAGATATAATTATCGTGACAATATATATATATACATATATGTATGTGCGATACATATATATAGTTATATATATATATATATATATATATATATATATATATATATATATATGTATATACACATGTACACACGCATACAAACACACTCATATATATATATATATATATATATATATATATATATATATATGTATATATATATATATATATATATATATATATATATATATATATATATATGTACATACATACATATATGTATATATATCATAAGTATATATATATATATGTATATATATATATATATATATATATATATATATATATATATATATATATATATATAGATATATATGCACATATACACAGATGTGTATATATATATACTTATGTATATATACATATATATACATATATACACGCACACACACACACACACATGTCAAAAGAGCCACCAACCCTCTTTACCTGCCCGTGCGCCTCATCAAGGAGTGCGCAATGGAACTTACTACTCCTCTTACCTCCATAATAAACGCCTCATTCCATCACAATGGGAGACCGCATTTGTCACCGTCATCGGGAAAACCTCAAGCACCGCCTCTTTCGGCGACCTATGCCTCCTCGCCATAATTCCATTGCCCAGCCTGCTGTGTGAAAGTTTTGTCACTGACTGGGCTTACCGGGACCTTACGCACAGCGTTGACACTCGGTAGTCCGGCAATATGCGCTCCTTCTCTACCACACACTGCCTGGTCAGCTTCCTCAACTTCGTCCACGCCCACCTCGACAAGCGCAATTCCTCCGTCACCAGCATCTTCATAGATTTCAAGAAAGCCTTCGACCTGGTGGACCACACTGCGGTCATCTCAAAAGCAGCAGCTTCCATGGGCATCAGGGAATGCCTCATCCCC
>NC_061837.1:33877220-33887220 GCF_019202785.1 Penaeus chinensis
GTATCAATGTTTTTCAGAGGTACAGCTTCGGGATATCGTGTAGCGTAGTCTATTAAAGTAAGCACATATTTGTTTCCTCTCTCTGAGCAAGGTGAAAAAGGTCCGACTAGATCTATGGCAACACGTGAAAAGGGTTCGGAAATTATGGGGAGATTCTTCATAGGTACTTTACGTACAGTTCCCTTGGCTGAAAATTTCTGACATATTGGGCATGATCTGCAATATCTCTTAATGTGAGCGCCAGCACCGGGCCAAAAGAATTTAGAAAATACTTTAAAACTCGTCTTCCGATGAGAGAAATGTCCGGCAGTCAGTGAATCATGAGCCAGATTTAGGACGTGAATCCTGTACTTATCTGGAGTAACAAGCTGCTTACTTCCAATTTCGTAATCATATTTGCTCTCAAGACATACCCTGTAAATAAGTCCGCCTATTATTTCAAATTTTACTGCGCGCGATTTTACTTTCACACGTTTTCCGCTTTTGACGTTTTCCCTGATAGATTGAAGAGTTGGACAATTTAGCTGTTCCTCCCTTATTTGATCTTTATTTATATTAAGGTCTAGGAATTCTGAACAAGCTAATGAGGTAATCTTAGCCACTTTTGATATAGATGAACGAGTCTGGACACTCATAGCAATGACGTCAGGAGACTCATTAACATCCTTTTTATCCGCGATTTTGTAGTCATTACCCACAGAAACATCGCCTACCTTTGTAAGAGCTTGTGAAGCATCATCGCCTACGTCTTTGCTCTGTTCGTGCTCGAGCGAGGTAGTGGCGCACTTACTAGGCAATTTTACGCCAGGAACTAGTCCGATAAGCACGTCTGCAAATTTAAGGGGAGCTGCAATAGCACTAATCCACCCCGAAAAAAATTTACTTTGAATAAAACATCTGACCTTAGGGAAGGAATTTGGAACCCCAAGATAATCATAAACCTTAACCATAGGCCCCAATCTAAATCTTGCAGGCACTAATTTGTCATTAACAATTACAGTCGAACATCCCGTGTCAAACATAACCTCCGCTGGTTTTTCAAACAACTTGCCTTCAGCATCAATTATACTGTTTTGTGGTTTCATCTCAGACTGAAAAACAAAATTAACTTTACCCTCTGTCTTTTGCTTAAAGTTTCTAGGGTTACTAGGGCAGTTCGGACGGATATGACCAGGCTTCCCACATCCATGGCATTTAATGTCATCAGAATTAGGTGAACTCTGTTTTTGCACCGGCCTTGACAGTTTGCTTCCGCGATATGCGTGAGCACTACGATATCTATCTGCTGCTTCCGCCATCTCCGTTGCGCTTTCACACCCTCTTTCCTTTAAGAACACGCGTAAATCAGAACTACAATTTGTCAGTAACTGTTCCCGGATAAGGAAATCAAATAGACGAGCGTAATCTTTCTCAACATTACTCATGGACAGCCACCGATCGAGATACTGCTCCATCTTAACCACTAACTGTACATATGATTCATTTTCTTTACATTTACTCTCTCTGAATTTTCTTCTATAAGAATCTGCATCAACAGCAAATGCTCTAAGCAGGGCTTCCTTTAAACGTTCATAATTTCGGAGGGTTTCATCTGGTAAAGAAATATACACCTTAAGTGCTTGACCACGTAATGATGTACCTAGATATACGTGGTAGTCCTCATGCTTCCACCCATGCAGTTCTGCTAAACGTTCGAACCGCTGTAGATAACTATCTAAATCATCTTGGCCGTCGGCAAAAGTAGGCAGTCTAAGACCCTCGAACATATGCGAATTTGACCTAGAATTACTGTCTAACTCCTTCGAACTACTATGCTTAATCTTAGCAAGCTCGAGTTCATGCGCTCGTCGCCTCTCTGCCTCGTTATATTCTAATTCTAGCCGTCTCGTCTCTCGTTCGGCTGACCGCTCCAATCTATCCGCCTTATCCTTATCTATCTGATGTTGCTTTTCTAGTAAATCATGAACTACGTCTGCACTCAAGCCAAGCGCTTGAGCTTTCTCCAAAATATCCACTAAAGACATTTCAGAACAACTATGTATAAAATAAATATAGAATTAACACATTAAGTTCGTTGGAAGTTGAAGAAGTCAAACTGACTAACACGTTCAAAATCTTCCAAGAAACGTGAAAGCATAAACTACTTTCAATTAGGCACCCACGACTTCGATGTACGATCGACAGTCGATCACCAAGTCACGTGAAACCAGCGCGCGCGTAACAGTACAAGCACTGGCTGGCTTATTTAGCATGACTACGCTTCTGAAGTGAAATACAACTTCAATATCCCGCTATTGTAGAAAAAGCACTAAATCAATAAAACCTTATGGACTCACCAAATATAAGGTACATTGTCAATACAATAGGGTTATAACAAAAGCACTTTCCTTCTCACCTGTATCTCCCTTTTACGAATGCCCAGAGTTTACAAGCCTCACCAAGATTATCACAGGACACTCGTTAAACCCAGATGATTAGATGTTCAAAAATGGACGGTACAATCTGTAAAACATACCACTTTTACAATCATTTGTAATTACGATTTCCACCCTAATATTGCTAAATGAAATTGATGAGAATCCTACTCACTGCGCCACTTGTAGGTTCTTTCTTCCTTGAATGATAGATCAGCTCGTTTCAGTCTCATTCTAGGTTTTCTCGATCCTATATGCATCAATTATTTAGCAATATTCAGGGTAAGAAATATACACAAATAAAAATAACACCATATATTCAAAATAAATAGTATTACACACAAAAATATATCGATTCTTATTTTAGTTTTGTTCGTCGTCTTATTTTATGTTGTGACGCTTCAGGAAGAAAAGTTTACCACTTCCTCTTCACTTGTTACGCGAACTTATTTTCTTCTTTCAGCCTCCAGCATAAGTCATGGATTTTGTGCAAAGAAAAAGGCTGGAAAGAGATTGCAGACATGAGTTATGTATAACACAGTCCTATTCGCACTTCACACATTGTAAATATGGCCTTGTTATTAACTCACGAGTATACAGGAGAGCACCGTGTCCTATGCCAGGTATTGGAGGAAAGACACGCCCCCTTTACTTGCCCAAGCACAACAGCTCGGGAAAATACCTCAGGGCATTCGTATAAAGAAAAGGGAGATACTTACAATTTTCTTTCTAAAGCCTTACACATATATACAGAAACAAAAATCATTCTTTATAACCTTTATATATCTTTTATAAAGTACAAACGAAAAAGGGGATTTTATATACTTGTACCAATCCACGGACAATGCCCCCCAATGAAGTTCAAAATCTCAAGATTTTAACTTGAGATTTTTGATTGGTCAACTATTCAGGTAAAGGGCAACGACTAAGAATGTCAGCTCCGACATTTTCGCTGCCTTTTATATACTCTACAGTAAATGAGTAACACTGTAGTGCCAAAGCCCAGCGCATTAATCTACCATTAGTGTTTTTCATATTTTTAAGATAAACAAGAGGTTGTTGGTCTGTCTGCAAGATAAAGTCTCTTCCATACAAATAGACTTTAAACTTTTGAATTGCCCAAACTATGGCAAGACATTCCTTTTCAATGGCAGCATATTTTGCTTCTCTATCTAGTAATTTCCTACTAGCGTAACAGATAGGCATGTTAATTTCATTCATATTCTGTAATAACACCGCTCCGAGACCAATATCAGAAGCATCAGTACGAACATAAAAAGTCTTAGAATCATCTGGTAAACAAAGCACTGGTTTACTTACTAAAGACAGCTTTAGTTTGTTGAAGCATTTTGCTTTCTCCTCACTCCACTGTAATCTATTACTACTATTTTTCTTGAGGAGATCATGCAAAGGAGCTGCTATACTTGCGAAATTAGGAACAAATTTGCGGTAATAACCTATAGTTCCGATGAAAGACCTTAATTGCTTCTTGTTTACAGGCAAAGGCATTGCCAAGATGGCATTGATTTTAGACTCAAGAGGACTAATACAGTTATCTCCTAACAAAACTCCCAAATATTTAATTTTTGAAAAACCAAAGAAACACTTACTAAGGCTTGCAGTTAAACCATGCTTACGTAGACGCAGCAAAAGATCTTTCACGTCCTGTAGGTGTTCAGACCAATCATTATTATGGATTACAATGTTATCAAAATAACAGTCAGTATTTTTCAATTCAGAAACCACTTTCCTCATAAGTCTTATGAAGGTTGCACAAGCAGACTTTAATCCAAAAGGCATAACTCGGAATTGCATGAGACCCCTATAAGTAGCAAACGCAGTATACATCTTTGAGTCTTTCGATAAGGGTATCTGCCAATATCCTCTGCAAAGATCTACTTCAGTGAAATAAATATCGTTCACAAATTTTCCAAGAGCCTCTTCTGTATTAGGCTTGGGCTCTGCATCTAAGTCAGTCACGTCATTTAGGGCTCTAAAATCAATGCAAATTCTCCACGACCCATCACTTTTCTTCACCATCACGACAGGAGAAGAAAATGCAGATGTTGAAGGTTCAATAATGTTCATGACTAACATCTTGTCAATCTCAGTGTTGAAATCATTAACTAGGCTGTTAGGGATGGGATATGGTTTCTTATGCACAGGTTTACTAGAGAGTATATTAATAACATGTTTTATTGTATTTGTTAGACCTGGTTTGACAGTCAGTACATCAGTAAATTTACTCAAAATCCCTTTCAATTCGCCAATTTGAATTTTAGTTAGTTCATTACCAAAATTGATGTTACTAATACCTTCTGTGTCAAAATAAACTGGTTCACAGTTATCACCCACTTGGTTCTCTTCTTCAACTATGCATACCTGAGCAATTTCACTCTCGCTTTTGTAGCTGTCACGGCGGAAGTACCTTTTTAGCATGTTGATGTGAAATAGTTTCTTTACACCACGTACTCTAATAACGTAATCTACGCCATTATCTTTGCATTGCACAACGGGGTAAGGACCAAGCCATTGCATAATTAATTTATTACTACTGGAGGGTAATAAGACTAGTACTTCTTCACCTGTGTTTAACTTACGGTGTTTAGCTTTAAGATCGTAATAGCTCTTATAATTACGACTACTAATCTCCGCTTGGGCAGCTGCTAGTTTCGCAGTCTCCTCAAGACGCGAGCGTAAATCTAAAACATACTGATAGGTAGTTTTTACGTCACTATCGATGTCATCTTTTGTCCATAGCTCGTGTAAAATTGTTAAAGGTCCACGAATCTGACGTCCGTACAATAATTCAAATGGGGAGAACTTAAGACTGTCGTTCGGAATTTCTCTGTAGGCAAATAGGGCAGCAGGTATATAGCGATCCCAATCTTTCGGGTGATCTACGCAAAGCTTCTTTATCATTGACTTTAATACACCGTTCAGTCTTTCTACAGCACCATTACATGAAGCATGATAGGGGCTGGTATATAAAGCTTTAACGGATAACATTCTGTGAATTTCGCTCATGAGATCAGATTTGAATTGTGAACCACGGTCAGATAAGATCTCTCTCGGGACACCAACTCTCGAGAATATTTCTACCAAGCTTTCCGCAACGGTTACTGTATCAATGTTTTTCAGAGGTACAGCTTCGGGATATCGTGTAGCGTAGTCTATTAAAGTAAGCACATATTTGTTTCCTCTCTCTGAGCAAGGTGAAAAAGGTCCGACTAGATCTATGGCAACACGTGAAAAGGGTTCGGAAATTATGGGGAGATTCTTCATAGGTACTTTACGTACAGTTCCCTTGGCTGAAAATTTCTGACATATTGGGCATGATCTGCAATATCTCTTAATGTGAGCGCCAGCACCGGGCCAAAAGAATTTAGAAAATACTTTAAAACTCGTCTTCCGATGAGAGAAATGTCCGGCAGTCAGTGAATCATGAGCCAGATTTAGGACGTGAATCCTGTACTTATCTGGAGTAACAAGCTGCTTACTTCCAATTTCGTAATCATATTTGCTCTCAAGACATACCCTGTAAATAAGTCCGCCTATTATTTCAAATTTTACTGCGCGCGATTTTACTTTCACACGTTTTCCGCTTTTGACGTTTTCCCTGATAGATTGAAGAGTTGGACAATTTAGCTGTTCCTCCCTTATTTGATCTTTATTTATATTAAGGTCTAGGAATTCTGAACAAGCTAATGAGGTAATCTTAGCCACTTTTGATATAGATGAACGAGTCTGGACACTCATAGCAATGACGTCAGGAGACTCATTAACATCCTTTTTATCCGCGATTTTGTAGTCATTACCCACAGAAACATCGCCTACCTTTGTAAGAGCTTGTGAAGCATCATCGCCTACGTCTTTGCTCTGTTCGTGCTCGAGCGAGGTAGTGGCGCACTTACTAGGCAATTTTACGCCAGGAACTAGTCCGATAAGCACGTCTGCAAATTTAAGGGGAGCTGCAATAGCACTAATCCACCCCGAAAAAAATTTACTTTGAATAAAACATCTGACCTTAGGGAAGGAATTTGGAACCCCAAGATAATCATAAACCTTAACCATAGGCCCCAATCTAAATCTTGCAGGCACTAATTTGTCATTAACAATTACAGTCGAACATCCCGTGTCAAACATAACCTCCGCTGGTTTTTCAAACAACTTGCCTTCAGCATCAATTATACTGTTTTGTGGTTTCATCTCAGACTGAAAAACAAAATTAACTTTACCCTCTGTCTTTTGCTTAAAGTTTCTAGGGTTACTAGGGCAGTTCGGACGGATATGACCAGGCTTCCCACATCCATGGCATTTAATGTCATCAGAATTAGGTGAACTCTGTTTTTGCACCGGCCTTGACAGTTTGCTTCCGCGATATGCGTGAGCACTACGATATCTATCTGCTGCTTCCGCCATCTCCGTTGCGCTTTCACACCCTCTTTCCTTTAAGAACACGCGTAAATCAGAACTACAATTTGTCAGTAACTGTTCCCGGATAAGGAAATCAAATAGACGAGCGTAATCTTTCTCAACATTACTCATGGACAGCCACCGATCGAGATACTGCTCCATCTTAACCACTAACTGTACATATGATTCATTTTCTTTACATTTACTCTCTCTGAATTTTCTTCTATAAGAATCTGCATCAACAGCAAATGCTCTAAGCAGGGCTTCCTTTAAACGTTCATAATTTCGGAGGGTTTCATCTGGTAAAGAAATATACACCTTAAGTGCTTGACCACGTAATGATGTACCTAGATATACGTGGTAGTCCTCATGCTTCCACCCATGCAGTTCTGCTAAACGTTCGAACCGCTGTAGATAACTATCTAAATCATCTTGGCCGTCGGCAAAAGTAGGCAGTCTAAGACCCTCGAACATATGCGAATTTGACCTAGAATTACTGTCTAACTCCTTCGAACTACTATGCTTAATCTTAGCAAGCTCGAGTTCATGCGCTCGTCGCCTCTCTGCCTCGTTATATTCTAATTCTAGCCGTCTCGTCTCTCGTTCGGCTGACCGCTCCAATCTATCCGCCTTATCCTTATCTATCTGATGTTGCTTTTCTAGTAAATCATGAACTACGTCTGCACTCAAGCCAAGCGCTTGAGCTTTCTCCAAAATATCCACTAAAGACATTTCAGAACAACTATGTATAAAATAAATATAGAATTAACACATTAAGTTCGTTGGAAGTTGAAGAAGTCAAACTGACTAACACGTTCAAAATCTTCCAAGAAACGTGAAAGCATAAACTACTTTCAATTAGGCACCCACGACTTCGATGTACGATCGACAGTCGATCACCAAGTCACGTGAAACCAGCGCGCGCGTAACAGTACAAGCACTGGCTGGCTTATTTAGCATGACTACGCTTCTGAAGTGAAATACAACTTCAATATCCCGCTATTGTAGAAAAAGCACTAAATCAATAAAACCTTATGGACTCACCAAATATAAGGTACATTGTCAATACAATAGGGTTATAACAAAAGCACTTTCCTTCTCACCTGTATCTCCCTTTTACGAATGCCCAGAGTTTACAAGCCTCACCAAGATTATCACAGGACACTCGTTAAACCCAGATGATTAGATGTTCAAAAATGGACGGTACAATCTGTAAAACATACCACTTTTACAATCATTTGTAATTACGATTTCCACCCTAATATTGCTAAATGAAATTGATGAGAATCCTACTCACTGCGCCACTTGTAGGTTCTTTCTTCCTTGAATGATAGATCAGCTCGTTTCAGTCTCATTCTAGGTTTTCTCGATCCTATATGCATCAATTATTTAGCAATATTCAGGGTAAGAAATATACACAAATAAAAATAACACCATATATTCAAAATAAATAGTATTACACACAAAAATATATCGATTCTTATTTTAGTTTTGTTCGTCGTCTTATTTTATGTTGTGACGCTTCAGGAAGAAAAGTTTACCACTTCCTCTTCACTTGTTACGCGAACTTATTTTCTTCTTTCAGCCTCCAGCATAAGTCATGGATTTTGTGCAAAGAAAAAGGCTGGAAAGAGATTGCAGACATGAGTTATGTATAACACAGTCCTATTCGCACTTCACACATTGTAAATATGGCCTTGTTATTAACTCACGAGTATACAGGAGAGCACCGTGTCCTATGCCAGGTATTGGAGGAAAGACACGCCCCCTTTACTTGCCCAAGCACAACAGCTCGGGAAAATACCTCAGGGCATTCGTATAAAGAAAAGGGAGATACTTACAATTTTCTTTCTAAAGCCTTACACATATATACAGAAACAAAAATCATTCTTTATAACCTTTATATATCTTTTATAAAGTACAAACGAAAAAGGGGATTTTATATACTTGTACCAATCCACGGACAATATATATATATATATATATATATATATATATATATATATATATATATGGGTCGGACTAGAGTGGGTATTGTGCTCCGGTGGTAATGGTCAGTGCGGGCTCTGATGGGCATCAGTTTGTTGGCGGCGCGTCGGGGGGCAGCAGGTCGCGGTGGCATGGATGTTACAACAGCTTCCGGCCAAACTGCTGCAGTCAGGTGTAGTGAGTGACCAGGGAGGTGAGGGCTAGGGTAGTCAAGGCGTTTTCGTAGCTAGTATATGATCTTGGCTGCCCTTTTCTGCACCCTGTCGAGCTGTAGCAGCTGAGTGGCGGTGAGGGAGGGGGCCCATGTGGGAGAGGCGTAGATCATTTTGGGCAGGATGAAAAGCCTGTAGATATTGTGAAGCTCCGGGAGTGGAACGCCAAAGGCGACCCAGTATGTGAAGCCTGTGCGAGGCAGACCTCACGATGTCTCTGACGTGCTACATCGAGTGGGTGGTTGTCCAGCGTGAGGATGGTTGGAGAAGTCGAACTGCATCACGACCGACTTCTGGCCGTTGATAGTGACGTGATTTGCGGTGGTCCAGGCGAGGAGGTTGTCGAGGGTGCGCTGGATTGCGGAATGGTCAAGGCAGGAATTGCCAATGGCGGCGGCGATGGTCGAGTCATCCTCGTATTTCCAACGATACTCGATGTCCAGGAGTGCATCGTTACTCATGGCGAGGAAGCAAAGGGGCCCCATTCTAGTTCCCTGGGCTATTCCGCACGTGAGTGGCAGGAGGCTGAAAACTTGACCCTGCATGCGCATGTCTTGTTGCTTGTTGGACAGAAAATCTGCTAGCCAGGGAATGAGGCACTTCCTAATGCCCATGGAAGCTGCTGCTTTTGAGATGAGCGTGGTGTGGTCCACCAAGTAGAAGGATTTTTTGAAATCTATGAAGGTGCTATTGCTGGAAGATTTGCGCTTGTGGAGGTGGGCGAGGACGAAGTCGAGAAAGCTGACGAGGCAGTGTGTGGTAGAGGAGGAACACATGTTGCTGAACTGCCGAGTGTCAACGCTGGCCGCGAGGTCCTGGTAGGCCCAATCGGCGATAAAGCTTTCACACAGCAGGCTGGGCAAAGGAATAATGGCGATGGGTCGTAATTCGCCGAATGAAGTGGGGCTTGGTGTTTTCTCGATGGCGATGACAAATACGGTCCTTCATTGTGATGTGCACTTAGACTGT
>NC_061837.1:33892220-33894720 GCF_019202785.1 Penaeus chinensis
AGAAAAAAAAGGTTAGCACATGTTTGATTATAATAACTTTATTATAGACACTGGTCTTGACTTTGACATGACATTTTAATACAGTGATAATAGCACAGCCCTTCAGGCACAAATATTACACTATTGTTTGACTGATTGCCTTATACACAAATAGAAGCACAGCCAGTTTGGATAGATGCTTTGGTATTTAACTGTCTTTTTGCAGGGCATGTACACTGTTCTGTAAATAAATGTTATCAAATCAAATCAAATCTCTCACTTTCTCTCCTCTCTCTCTCTCTCTCTCTCTCTCTCTCTCTCTCTCTCTCTCTCTCTCTCTCTCTCTCTCTATATATATATATATATATATATATATATATGTATATATGTGTGTGTGTGTGTGTGTGTGTGTGTGTGTGTGTGTGTGTGTGTGTGTGTGTGTGTGTGTGTGTGTGTTTGTGTGTGTGTGTGTACACACACAAATACATACACACATATATACAAGTATATAGAATTATATACATACGCGAGAAAGCGAATTAAATGTTTATGTAAATGAACCATTTCTTCGAAAGGTCATATATTATAAAAGAATACATAAAAGTTCATGGCTCGTACCCTTGGTTTCCCAGATGATCAACTTACGTAAGCAAAACATCTTATTTTTTTTAAGTATTTAGTTTTCTCCCGAGTTTTACTTTTGTAATTTGTGTTGTTGTTGTATCTAGTGTTTCTTATGTTCGCTGTAATTATATATTCAGTATTAATGTACATAGTTTATACAAATGTGGTTCTCTTGCATATGCAGATTCTGATGATGGACACAGTTGTTGATGTTCTAAAGCTTAATAAATGAGAGTGCGCATGATATGGTTTCCCGCTGACCTGGTCCTCCTGTTTATAATATATATGTACCCACACACATATATATACACTCATATACACATATATACATATAAACATACATACATATATATATATATATATATATATATAAATATATGTATACATACACACATATACATAAACATACATATGTATTTATGTATGTATGTATACAAACATACCACACATACGCACACACATACACACACACATATATGTATATATAAATAAATAAATATATATATATATATATATATATATATATATATATATATATATATATGTATATATAGTTATATATACATGTATATATATATATATATATATATATATATATATATATATATATATACATATATATATATTTATATATACACTTTTTTACAGCCTTTCATTCCACTGCAAGACATAGGCCTCTCTCAATTCACTATTGAGAGGTTATATGGCAGTGTCACCATTGCCTGATTTGATGCCCTTCCTAATCAGCCGCGGTTCGGCACGCTAACGCTTGTGTCACGGCGGCGACTTCCCCTACGACACCAGTGTTTGACTTCTCAAGATACACCACTCAACAGCGTGGTGTAGCAACTTATTCAAAGTGAATACAATGCAAAATTTAATCATAAAAATAGGAAATAAAACAATAAAATTAACAAAACGTAACTAAAAATACAAATGTTTATGGTAAAAATGAGGACTGAATCCCACATTAAAATCAGATAAATTTAACATTCAAAAATGCAAAAAACAAAACAAAACAATATTCAAAAATAGTTACTAACATAAAATAACTCACAATGAATAATTGGAAATTCATGGAAAATTGCCAACAAATTCTTAAATTCACAAAGGACAAAACGAAAAAAAGGTCTTTGTCACTGCCAATAAAACGGAAATTGATACAAATAAAAAGAAGCGGCTAAAATGCTGATAAAAACAAAATAATAGAAATTGACACAAGGGAGCAATATAAAAAGGAAGAAGCTGAGCGGCATATTAGTTTTACAATGCATCTCTTTCTAAACTGTCCGACAGCAAAATGTAAACACAACATTTTAATAATAAAAAATGACTTGATAACAGATTTCGTTGTTATAGAAAATAATTTCGGTTTACAAAAAGGGCATCACAGATAAAAGGGCAGGATAAAGGAAAGGGTGGGTCAAGGGGTCGTAGGCATATAAGGTAAAATATCTAGAACAAGAGAACAGCCGAGAAAGAAAAGGTGAAAGATAAAGTGAATATAAAAAGATAGATGGAGGGGGTAGATTTCTAGAACAGTATAGACATAGAAAAGACCAAGAAGTTTCAGAAAAAAGGTATATCTAGCAGCAGAATAAGAGAATAGAGAAGTAGTAAAAGGAGAGAATACGTAAAAGAAACTAAAATAAGGCAAAAGCTGGAGTAGACAAAGTTAGGCTAGGGCGAAGGGGAGTAGACTAAGTAGAGAGGAGGGAGGAGTGAGAGAGGGAAAAACAGAGAGGAGAGAGGAGTGAGGTAGATAAAAACAGAGAGGGGAGAGGAATGAATAAGAGAAAAACAGAGAGAAGAGAGAAGTGAATAAGAAAAAACAAAACAAAAAAAAAAAAAAAACAGAGGAGAGAGGCGTGAGTGAGAGAGAAACATAGAGGAGGGA
>NC_061837.1:33942220-33947220 GCF_019202785.1 Penaeus chinensis
CTGGAGAAGGGAGAAGGAACAATTTATCAGGAATCTTGCTGAGGAGGTTGTAGGCCATTTCTTGGTAATTAATCTTTGCCCTACCTACCAAGCGCTAAAAAAAAAAAAAAAAACGGAGCTCTAAGCCCTCCTCGCTCATGACTGATCATCTCAGATCATGTTGGGGTTTGTGAACGTTGAGCTGAGTATTTTAAGTAGCTTTACCAGGTAGATCCTCCAACACTCAGCTTGGATGCAAGTTGTATCACAATACCTGTGCCAGACCCACCCATCAGCGAGCAACCTTTTAATCTAACTGAGGTTAGGATGGTGATTTCCAGGCTGGGGATGAACCTATGGCAAGGGGCTTGCATGCAGTCTTGACTGCCATCTGGCAGTTTGGTAACATTCCCCCTGACCTGTTGAGCGGTGTGGTCATCCCTCTTTGGAAGGGGAAAGGGGATCGTTGAGACTGTAGCAACTACCATGGCATTACACTGCTCAGTATACCAGGATCAATGAGCACCTACTAAGTCATCAGAGACAGGAGCAGACTGGCAAGTCCGTCAAGTAATTGTGGAATGACCTAGAATTTGCTGATGATGTTGCTATCCTATCTGAGTCCCTGGAGTGGCTCTTGAGGCATTTAGCAAGGAGGTGAAGTCCTTGGGCCAAGAGGTCTCCTGGACCAATACCAAAAATCAGGACTTGGAGGCCTGTTAGGGGAATCCATTCAGTCGATTAATGCTTGTGCTGAGGACATTGAATTCACAGAAAGCTTTGCATATCTTGATATTGTAGTCCATATCTCTGCGCTGTCAGACAAGAAAGTCAGAAGATGGATTGGTCTGGCAGCAGGAGCCATGAACTCGATCAACAAGAGCATTTGCAGATGCGGGTACCTATGCAGTAGGACCAAGCTATGTGTCTTCAAGGCCTTGATACTGCCAGTTTTGCTCTATGGAAGCGAAACCTGGACGCTATCTAGCGCCTTAGAATCTCGTCTTTGTTGGATCATGGGGGTACAGTTAGCAGGACCATGTCTAATCGACGGTTACACCGTGAGACTGGCATGGGACCTGTTACTTGCATTGCCATCTTAGGCTATATGGGCACCTAGCTCGTTTTCGATTGGATGACCCTGCCCATCATGTTATCTCTCTGCAAGACAATTCTGGGTGGAGGAGGCCCGTGGCACGATCTAGGAGGTCATGCATAGGCAACTCAACGAAACCTGCTGCGAGGAGTTAGAGATGGGCCGAGGGCCTGCCTGGAGAATCGCCATGAGGGACTTTCGTGGCTGGAAGCGAAGGGTGGATGCGGCCCTGCGCCCCCGTCGGCGTTAGCCCCTTGAGGGTGATGATGTCGACTATGGCATTATTGTCTCTACCCACTCCCGTATACGTAGAGTCAGTGCCTGGGCGAAAGAATGTGAGGTTCAAGATGTTGCTTATGCAGCAGACTCCTCTCTACGCAGCTCATGGTTCCAAAGGAGTCACATGAGCATATATATATATATATATATATATATATATATATATATATATATATATATATATATATATATATATATGACACATATATATAATACAAAACAATCCACTGACTTGTGGTACCTATAAGATGAAAAGGCTTCGGGAGTCAACCTTGAGGAAGACTCCGTGCTGGAGTCCTGAAGGCATTTCGCTTGCAACCTCGTTCTGGCAACTCATGTGACTCCTTTGGACCCATGAGCTGCGTAGAGAGGAGTAAGCAACATCTTGAACCTCACATTCTATATATATATATATATATATGTGTGTGTGTGTGTATAAATAAATATATATACATATATATATATATATATATATATATATATATATATATATATAAGTATATATATGTATATATATATATATATATATATATATATATATATATATATATATATATATTTATATATTATATATATATATATATATATATATATATATATATATATATATATATATATATATATATATATATATATATATATATATATGTGTGTGTGTGTGTGTGTGTGTGTATATACATACATACACACACACACATATATATGGAATAATGCAATACAGCATTTATACTGATAAATAACAACCCTCCCTGACCAGGAATCGATCCTCGGCAGCTCCAAGTATGAACTGGAGGACCAGTACTAAACCAACCATACTACACGACTCACTAAAAGGAGTGTGCAACTAGCTCCATAAACATTACGTATCTACTCATACAAGAGTAATGATAGCGAGGTTGTAAACACAATCCCCGTGGACAGTCGGTTGAAACTGATTTAAAACTTCGGATCCTAAGTCAGATGTACAGAGGTATTAATGGAAGACGGAATAATACAGGACATAATACAAACATATACATTTACTCACACGTCTCTAAAACCATTTTCTTTTTCATTACAGACAATAAATGAACCAAAATTGAAAAAATGTCATGCATAAAGGGGGAAAAAAAAACAAACATTATAGTTCTCTATGTATATACAGGCTTTATAAAAAGGAGAGGAAAAATGCCTAAACACAAAATTCAGGAATAAGGTTACATTATTCTCCTAGTTAGGGCCTCTAGCCGCGAGGTTCAAGCCTTATTTCGCTGTAAAGTTCATATTGTACAAAAATCAACAAAAAGGATATATGTATATATATATTTTAAATGATGTCTTCATTTTTTTTTGGGGGGGGTCTTTTTTGACAGGTAGGTAGACGGACAGACAGACAGATAGACAGACAGACAGACAGACAGACAGACAGACAGAAAAACAGACAGACAGGGCAGAGATACGGACGGACAAACAGAGAGACGGATAGAAAATAACAAAAGAAAAGGAGAAAGACAGAGAGAGAAAGAGATAAGGATAGATAGATAGATAGTCAGACAGATAGATAGATAGATAGATATAGATATATATATAGAGAGAGAAAGAGAGAAAGAGAAAAAGAGAGAAAGAGAAAAAGAGAAAAAGAGAAAAAGAGAGAAAGAGAGACAGAGAGAGAGAGAGAGAGAGAAAGAGGGAGACGGAGATAGATAGATAGATAGATAGAGAGAGAGAGAGAGATAGATAGAGAGAGATGGAGAGAGAGAGAGAGAGAGAGAGAGAGAGAGAGAGAGAGAGAGAGAGAGAGAGAGAGAGAGAGAGAGAGAGAGAGAGAGAAAGAGTGAGAGAGAGCCAGAAACATAGAGAAAATGGGAACCTTTATTACGGAAGTAGCACCCAAGAGCCCTATATTAGAAAAGAAAAAAAGTAAGATTGATCGATCAGTTAAATGTCTTGATATAAGCTGTGAAACTTCTTTTTTCTTTCTTTCTTTTTTATCTTTCTCTCTCTCATTTTTGGTCCGCTAATTTCTCTCCAACGTCAGTCTTTCACAATTTCCATTTTTCTGTTCTTAATTACAGAGTTCAGAGGTGAGATGGTTGGTGCCTTGCTATTACCTTCGTAGGTAATTATCACGAAGACGTTTCTTATGAAATTGAGGAAATGATGGAAATGCAAAGGGGCCGGGGAGGGGGGAGGAGGAGGGGAGGGGGGAGGAAAGGGGGAGGGGAGGGGGGGGGAGGGGAGGGGGAGGAAGGGGGAGGAGGGGGAGGAGGAGGGGGGGGGGAGGGGGAGGGGGAGGGGGGGAGGGGGGGAGGGGGAGGGGGAAAGGGGGGTGGGGGGAGGGGGGGAGGGGGAAAATAGGGGGGAAAAGGGAACAAGGGGGGAAAGGGGGAAAGGAAAAAAAAAGGGGGAAAAAAAAGGGGGAAGGGGGAGAAAAAAAGTTTGAAAAAGGGAAAAAAATTTTTTTTTTTTTCCCCCAGGGAAAAGGGGAAAATTTTTTTTCCAAAATTTAAAGGGGGGAAAGGGGGTGGGGAGGGGGAGGAAGGGGAAACAGGGGGAAGGCGGGGGAAAAGGAGGAAAGATGGAAAGGGGGGAAAGGTGGGGGGAGGAGGGGGGAAAGGAGGAGGGTTGGGGAGGGGGGGGAAGGGGGGAGGGGGAGGGGGGGGGGAAAGGGGGAAAAGGGGGGAGGAAGAGGAGGAGGGGGGAGGAGGGGGTGGGGAAAAAGGGAGGGGGGGGGAAAAGGAAATGGGGGGGAAAGGGGGGGGAAGGATGGGAGGAAGGGGGGGGAAAAGGAAAGGGGGGAGGAGGGGAAAGGGGGGAGGAGGAGGGGGGGAAGGAGGGGGAGGAGAAAAAGGGGAGGAGGGGGGGAGGAAGAAGGCGGAGGATGATGGGGGGGGGGAGGAGGAGGATACAGTGAAAAGGAGGAGGAAGGAGGAAAGGAACAGGAGGATGAGGAGGAGGAGGAGGAGAAGAGCAGAGAAGATGAAAAGGCGGAGGAGGATCAGGAGGCGGAGTAGGAGGCGGCGTATTTGCAGGCGGGGATCGATGTCCTACGCGTAAGGAGGTAGCGATTTGTAGGCTGGCTTGGGTCAGGCTGGGCGTGGTCGGCGGTCGGTATAGCATCGGATGATGCGGGAGACGGGGCGGCGGCGGCAGCGGACATCGGGCGGCGGCTGCGGCCGCTGCCACTTCGTCGCTTTGTCTGTTCTGGCTCTGCGCCTCCGCTGCCTTGTCACCTGGGGCTGCTTCTCCGTGCTTGCGGCTGCTTCTAGCCGCTTCAGCTATCGAAGCGCGGTTAGGCTTCGCTACATTCGGCGCCCGCTTCCGCTTGTTCTTCGTCTTCGCCCTGTCGCCTGGCTTATGCCCCTGTCGTCGTCGGCGGCTTCTTGCCGCGGCGCGCGGCTGCGGCAGCTCAGTCTCCGTCTGCGGTCTGCCGCGTCTCTATCTGCGGCTCTGCAGCTCATTCGTGTCGGCTTCTGTCGGCCTCGTGACTGCCTTGGAAGCTCTGCCGCCGTTGATCTTGTTCTCGCCGTCTGTATGTGCGTGCGCCGCAGTCGGTCACCCTTTAGGCTTCCCTGCGGCCGGAATGCTGGCGGCGTGAGCAGCCTCCGCTTGCTTCGGCTTCTTGCTGCCTTAGCGTTCTTCTTACCCTGGCTCTACGCTTCGACTT
>NC_061837.1:33959720-33962220 GCF_019202785.1 Penaeus chinensis
AAAAAAAAAAAAAAAAGGAAGAAGAGAAAAAGAAGAAAAGGAAGAAGAAGAAAAAAAATACACACACACACACACACGCAGACACCAACACACGCACACACCAACACACACACACACACATATATATATGTATATGTATATATATATGTATATATATATATATATATATATATATATATATATATATATATATATATATATATATAGTACTCCTAGGGCAATATTCATCCCCGTTCTAGAGAGAGAGAAGCTTACAGGTAAATAAGCCTGTCTAGAGTTTCTTAAGTAAGTATATGTGGTATGAGGCAAATGGACAAGCTTTCATTTTCACACACTGGTTTATGCTCTACAATCTACTTCATTGTATTTTTCTATACAATTCACAATAGACTGTCGTGTGTTTGATTCTCAGTATCTTTACTTAAATGGACTATAAAGACTTTTTTTTTAGAGGGGGATTAACTTTGTAGAGTAAAATCATAGCATATTTTAAGCCATGGCTGCTGATAAAGATTAAGGACTGCGTCATTAATAATCTATAGAATAAAACTGGTAGGATAATATGCTTGTATGTATGTTTGAAAGCAATACATTGATAACAATATTGGAATAAATGTGTAAATGTGGTATGAATTGTATGAAAACTTTTTTGTCATGGACACATATGGATCTACGTATTTACATAAATTGACATTAACATTTTGTGATTGGTAAAACGTATTCCAAAATAATCTGACTATTCACGGGAAAGGGGAAGTGAACTTTTTTATCCTTTACTAACAGTCATTTTTGTCAACGTATGAAAGGGAAACACACACACACACCCACACACACACACACACACACACACACACACACACACACACACACTATCATACATATCACTGTGTGTACAACTCTGATCACAAAATAACACAATAACATTACGGATAACATTTCAATGCCCCATTTAGCTCGGTCAACCTATGTCCCTAAATCCACGCTAAAATGAAGAGCTCTTGCATAAATCCCACGAAAATCCCTTGACTACTAAGAAAATCCGGTTAAGCGTCACATCAGCCTGCTGTCGACGCTCCTTGGTAGTTATTTGAACAAAATTATACAAACTGTGAGGTTATCATTGCATGATAATTTATCATGCAGTGAAGATTATTATGTAATATATATATATATATATATATATATATATATATATATATATATATATATATATATATATATATATACTACTTATATCACTTGTGTTACTCCCATTAAATATCATTACACACCTACTATACGCCGCATGGGAGTAGACATACCAACTTTTCTCATCGCGAATTCCTCATAGAAGTCGGCTCCTCATATTGTGGTCTTGTGCGCATGTACGCAAGTAGGAACGTTCTCTCTCTCTCTCTCTCTCTCTCTTTCTCGCTCTCTCTTTCTCTCTCTCTTTCACTCTCTTTCTCTTTATCTTTCGCTTTCGCTTTCGCTTTCTCTTTCTCTCTCTCTCTCTTTCTCTCTCTCTCTCTCTCTCACACACACACACACACACACACACACACACACACACACACACACACACACACACACACACACACACACACACACACGGACGTGACAAGCAAGCGAAACGAATACCGTCGCTCACCATTTCCTGCCCCTCGTCCAAGACGGCCGAGGGGCCACCTGGAATCGCTCCCTCGCGATTTGGGTCGACGGTATCGAAATTGAGTAAAGGCTTGTTTTGATGCCTAAACCACTAACGAATAACCCCCTTGTAAATTAGGCCTATGTAAAGGTACGCCTTTTATGCTTCCCTTGAGCCGAAGTCAGATATTCTATTATGAATATTATATAAGTAAAACATATAATATTGTAATAACATAGTAATATATAATTACTGTAATATACATGACGACTGATTAGAGTTACTTTTTATATTTCTACGCAATATACATCATTATATATTATTGAAATTATGTAAAATTATTCAAGATAAATAAGTGTATACATGCATCTTAAGAAGAAATATACCGAAGACTTGTTTCTATAGTTTCTCGCAGAAACTGTAACATGAACGTTCTCTTTTCTCAATGGTTTATATCAAGCATGAACCTGGACTGCAACAAGAATAAGCCTATTTAAAGCTCTGGTATTTCGTATCTTATTTAACTTGTTAGATTCTAAATGGCGATACTAATGAGAACCAAATGTATACATATATGCATTTGTAAAGGGTTGCTACGGTTTATCGAAGAATTTCACTTTTTAAACATAAAGGGCCTATGTCATGGCATGCAGATTAAAAATAACCACGCTTCTTCCATATTTTACTTTATTTTTCACAAACAGCACTGCAAGTGTTTCATTTATTTTAACTTGTTAATAATTCTTCCCGCAATTTATGACTATCCCGAGGGGCACACAAAGCCCTTGGACAATGAGTCTGACACCCACTGCATTAGCGCATGTGCAATTTCTCTCAATTTTCTCCTCCTTTATAACGTAATTCGCTAGA
>NC_061837.1:33982220-33984720 GCF_019202785.1 Penaeus chinensis
ACTATGGCATTCCAGCGGTAAGGTGGAATTCTTGACATATCGCATCCAACTGGCACAGGATATGATTCCAGTTCCACGGCCTTCAGTGGGCTTTTAAGTTTTCCGAAAGAAAGAGTATTGGGGTATTAATTTCACATAGGAAGATGCCGAACTTCAGGCTAACTTTAGATAATCACCTAATACCTATAACAAAGTCTGTTAAATTTCTTGGTATACTCTTTGATGCTAGGCTTGTTTGGAAAGACCACTTTGATGAAGTAAAGAATAAATGTCAATATGCAGTTTGTTTACTAAAATGCATTGCTGGGAATAAATGGGGAGCTGATAAATAGGCAGTAATTTGTCATTGCCTTTTGAGGGTACATTTTAAGACAGTACCATTCTCATTTCTAAAGGCTCTTCCGCTAGAAATATAACTACCGCTGGCCTTCGGGGTCGTAGTTCATCCACCTTCCCCACTGATTTGGTATCAATGGATCCGCTGTTGGCTGTCGTCCCTAAACCCTAAATTACCCAAGGGCCCTTTCAGTTTTCTGGCACTGACTGCACTCGCCATCACAGTATGATTAATAACGATCATATGAGCGTAGTTTGTAGAAGTTAGGTGGGACTGCACGATCTTCACACGCTGCCTGGACGCAATTTTAGTGTCATACCCAGGACATGCAAATGGTATATAAAGCCCTAATTAGGTCTAGAGATGATTATAGATCAGTCGTGTTTGGCTCGGCATCAAGCTCAATTCTGACAAGTTTGAATGCTAAGCCAATTTGCATGTGTGTCTTGTAGCCATGAAAAGTACTCGGATCGAGCGTCTTGGGGTGGAGTCAGGAGTACCTCCTCTCTGATTATGCCTGCAAAGGTGGCTCGTGACCCAAGCCATTCCCAGGGATGGCAATTTTTCGGATGTGTCATTTACGCCAGTTTCTTTGATCGAAAAAAGAATAAGAAAATGCGATATATTTCTGGGGAAACTAGTATAGTAGAAACAAATATGAATTTATCAAATCATTATTAGAAGACAACAACAACAAAACATTGAAATATATATATATATATATATATATATATATATATATATATATATATATATATATATATATATATACAATTTAGAAAAAAACAAAATCAAATCAGGGAAATCATATTTTCCTATGGTTTTGTTTCTTTAAATTTTGCATATTGACTTAAATTAATAAGTGATCTTATGGTTTATAATTTCAAATCTGATTTTTTTTTTTTTTTTTTTTTTATGAAAACGACCTTTGAAAATAATCTTTCTACATCAGTATTTGCAGTAGGGAGTGCCAGAACATCAAGGGCAAAATGCGCGAGTCATTCATATTTAGAATTGCCCAAGGAATTCTTAATTGTTAAAACAAAGTCATAGAATGTTTTAATTTCACACTTGTGGTTTTTATATTGTTCTGGAAACATTTCCCATGCAATATCACGCCACTGGTATGCGAGTGCCTGAAAATCATTATTGTTAATCCTTGGGACTTCTTTGGCCAGTCGTATTACCCATGGAACTGTTGGTCTTATATTCGGATTCTTAATGTTTTTTTGGCTCTAAATATGATGCCATTACTCAGAGTGAATTACTAAGATAATTTTTTTTTTTTTTGGATTTGATCACAGACTGCTATCAAAATGGCGCTGTAATCAATTGATGGTTTTGGTAGTGGGGTGTCTAGAAGAGGCTGTGAACATCCTCGCCGAGGTATATTTGCTGAATTGGCAGATGTATTGCTGGGGAGAAGTATCTATTTAATTGAGTTACATTGCTTATAGTATTTGTTGCTGACATAAATAATTGACTAATTTTAAATATAAATTTGATACAATTTCATGAGCCAAATGAAGAGTTGGTCCTTTTGATAGAAATATCAATTTTACATTGTTTAGGTGCGGTAAGATGTAATTTAATTAGTGTAAATAACAATAAATTTGCCTCGCAAATTCTGTCTACTGATGCCAATTTTTCGTCCAGTCGAATCATATTAAAATAAAGTTTAAGTGGCTGCCACTGCTTGTACCAACGAACCCACTTTGTTGCACATGGATGTAACAGCTATGAGGCTTGACACCACAAACTGCCTGGTAATCTTTGAATTCATATTTCCTTATAAATATTTCTGATCAAGTCCTCACAGTTTCGGGGAGGTGTTTATACCGCTTCGTTGGAACATAAATGTATGCTGTGAGCTACACTTTTAAAAATTGTAATGCCAGGCATCGGTGCCTTCAATCTGCTGCCCACACTATTTAGAACACCCACGATATTAGGTGTTCCATCAGCAGCAAAGCCAACCATGTTATTGAGGGTGATTTAGTACGTATTAGGATGCTAAGGAATAGTTTAAAAAGAACATTGATGAGGTCTAGCATGGCCGTTTGAATTATATTACTTTCTTGTCAAAATAGTTGACAACCAAGGCACATGCTTCGTCGGTGGAACAGTCTGTAGGCTCATCAATAATCAAACTATATTTATTTT
>NC_061837.1:33992220-33994720 GCF_019202785.1 Penaeus chinensis
GCCAAATGCAAGGTGTGCAACCGGCAGGGACACTATGATAAATGCTGCCCAAAGAAACGGAAGGCTAAGACAAAGGAAGAGGACACCAATCATGAATTGAAGGTGTCATTTGCCAGGAGTGTCACCTCTGCTGCACGACCGAAACCTCAGCCTTCCCCTAAAGTCCGCGTGTCAATTCGGCATAACGATTTATCAGGTAGTCTTGCCATCATTCCTGACACAGGTGCAGACACGACTGTCATTGGACTCCAGCATCTTAGTAGTCTCGGCCTCTCAAAGGAAGACTTAGCACCACCGGCAGAGACAGTATACTACAATGCGGACGGGTCCCAGATGCCACCAGCGGCTGGATCTTTTCGTGGAATCATCACCTATGGCAACCGTTCGACTACATGTTGGATTGATGTTCAGCCTTCGCTTACAACCCCGCTGCTCTCTTGGACTGATTGCAAGGATTTGGGGATTGTTCCGGACTATTTCCCAAGGCAGATATCGGATGTGCACATTGCCAATCGAGTCCATGGACTGGGCAATACACCAATGTCGAACCCTCCTCAGTTGCTGCCTTTACCGTTGAACCAGCTGAAGTCACCTGAAGAAGCAAGGAAGTACTTCCTGCATCAGTATGCAGATGTGTTGGTGAAGAAGGACGACTTGCAGTCTGGGCCACTCAAGACGATGGTAGGCCCCCCCATGAGAATTCATCTGCGGGAGAATGCCACGCCCTTCGCGATCCACACCCACAGAATGATTCCTTTGGCTTTTCAGGAACCAACAAGAAAGGAGCTTGAGTCATTAGTGACCCAAGGCATCTTAAAGCCAGTGGAGGATGAACCATCGGAATGGTGTCATCCAATGGTTGTTGTTCCAAAAGCAAATGGTGGTGTTCGTATTACCACTGATCTATCAAAGCTCAATAGGCAAGTCTCTCGCCCTGCCCACCCTTCTCCAACGCCATTTACAGCCATCAGAAGTATCAGTCCGCAGTCAAAGTTCTTCACAACTGTGGATGCTCTTTGTGGTTATTGGCAACTACCCCTGCATGAGGATGATCAACACCTGACGACATTTATCACTCCTTATGGACGTTTCAGATACTGTCGTGGTCCCATGGGTTTTGCAGCAACAGGAGACGCCTTTTGTCTACGAGGTGACAGGGCACTTCAGGGAGTAACAAACTGCATTAAGGTTGTGGACGACATTCTCCTACATGATGAGGACTACCTCTCACACCTTCAACGTGTAAACGAAGTCCTGTCAAGGTGTCGACAGCACGGGATAACGCTTAATGCAGAGAAGTTCATTGTGGCTGCATCTGAAGCCAGCTTCTGTGGGTACAAACTATCACATAATGGTATTGAAGCAGACCCAGAGAAGGTAAAAGCCATTGCAGAGTTTCCTACCCCTGCAAATCTGACTGATCTTCGGTCATTTATGGGCTTGGTAAATCAACTGGCAGAGTTTACGCCTAAAATTTCGACTGCTGCAGCCCCACTCCGCCCATTGATGAGCCCAAAAAGAGCTTTTACTTGGACAGCAGACCACACCAAAGCTTTTAATGACACTAAACAAGCTTTGTCAGGGCCCCCCATACTTGCGACGTTTGATCCAACCCTTCCCACCATTCTGCAGACCGACGCCTCCAGATTCTACGGCCTTGGCTATGTGTTGTTGCAGGACCACGGTGCTGGAAGATACAAGATGGTGCAATGTGGTTCCCGTTTCTTGACAGATACAGAAACGCGGTATGCGACCGTCGAATTGGAAATGCAAGCTGTCGTTTGGGCCATCAGTAAGTGCAAGTTCTATCTTTGTGGACTTCAGCACTTTAGTGTGGTGACGGATCACCGTCCATTGGTTCCTATTTTGAAACATTATTCCCTGGATGCAATTGAAAACCCTCGCCTCCAGCGCATGAAAGACAAGATTGCGCCCTACATTTTTACCGCAATGTGGCGTGCAGGTAAGGAGTTGTGCATCCCTGATGCCCTTTCCCGGTCACCTGTGAGTCGCCCAACGGTGGAGGATGGTGCCTTCAATGCTGAAATGGACACTTCCATCAAAATTGTAGCTCTGCAGGCTGTTCAGTCTACTAAAGCATCAGAAGCCATAGACGAACAAGAGGATCTCTTCATGGAAGAATTGCGTACAGCTGCCTCTAAGGATGCTTCTTATGAGGAGCTGATTCATCATGTGAAGTCAGGGTTCCCCAAGGACCGCTACAACCTACCAAGTGCCCTGCGGCCGTACTGGAAGATTCGCAATGAGTTGTACAACGATGGTGACTTGGTGCTGTATGGACCTAGAGTGGTTGTCCCTGTTTCTTTATGTCGTAGCACCCTAGTTCGCCTGCATGAAAGCCACTGTGGCGTGGAAGCAACAAAGCGTCGTGCACAGCAGACAGTCTTTTGGCCAGGCATTAATGCAGACATTGTAAACACTGTTCGTGCCTGTGAGCCATGCCAGCGCCTACAGCCTAGTCAGCAACAAGAGCCACTGA
>NC_061837.1:34012220-34014720 GCF_019202785.1 Penaeus chinensis
ACAATTATTACTCAAGCCTCACAGTCACTATAAGGGGCAAACATATAAACCCAGATCTTTTCTTAGAGTCTTTCCCAACAATGTAAAGGTGTTCCTAAATAGATACCAGTAAAAAGGCGAGCAGAATGTCTAACGTTGCAAATCCGGCGGTCAAACACTAAACACCATCAGAATAGAACACATCAATGCACAATCCCTCCTCGGTAACTTCGAAGAAATTATATTGGTAATTGACTTTACTTTAGTGAGTTTTGTTACATGCAAATGGCTCCACGTGTGCTCAGCAGGAGTCTATCAGTTGGACCCTGGTAACCGATCCTGACTTCCCCATTCCTTGAAATGGCGGAAAATGCGTTTGTCTTCCCAATACTATTAATGTTGACATTGTTATCATTCTTATTGATTTTTTTATTATTAAATTGTTATTAAATTATTTATAACAGCAACGACAATAAAATAATAGAAGTGAAGCTTTAAAAAAATGAAGGAAAAGTGTAAACAGATAAGATAGGTAAAACTAATGGCTGACTCCTTATTCACAAAGCACTTGTAGAACCACCTGTGCGTAAAGACAATAGATACAACTTTTATTACAGTGGGCATGGCATTGTAGTCTTGCCGCCCGCGCTCATTGGGTTGAGAAAAATATTGAAATTTTGTTTATTAATAAAATTTGGCTTCACCAAAAAATATCAAGCAGTGCCATCAGCATCCTAAACTTTCATGTTTATAGATGTGATGCAGAACGTGGAGGTGGAGTCTGCACATAAGTAAGCGATACCCTTAATTCAAATAAGATTTTCTCTGCAACTGTAAATCATACAGCAGTAGAGGACATCTGGGTAACCGTAGAAAGCAGGATGTATCCTTCCTTCCTCGTCGGCACAATCTACAGACACCCTCATGCCACCACGGAATATTTTAACTACCTTAAAAAAAATATTTTCAGAGAAATGTCAATTAAGAGAAAACCTCTTTTTATCTTAGGTAATTTAAATGACGATCTAAAGACACCAAATGCAAAGTTAAATTGAACAAGTAATAAGAATAAATTAAAATAACTACAGAAAACACCTCATCCATATTAGATGCTATAATAACAAACAAATCCGATATCATACTTCACACAGACGCTGTCCAATGCCACAGTGCTGATCACAAGCTTTTAACCATGACTTTAAATGTAGAGAAAACAAAGTGAAAACCAGTCACTAAAACCTCTCACTACTTAACGCATTACGATCCTCACTTACAATATACTATAGCCAACGAATCATCACTCTCAGAGATCTTAACAACAGATGACGTTGAGAGACAAATTAATATTCTAACAAATGTGATAACGAACGGCATCCTTTTAAAACAAAAGCAGTAAGACGTCCTCCCGTCCCTTGGATAAATAACGACATTAGGAGGGCCATAAATGATAAAGATAATACACACCAAGCTCTCAAGATAAACAGATTTGCCACCACCCATCAGGCTGAATACAAACATAAGAGAAATGTGAAAACTCTCCTCCAGTGTGCGAAAACTGATTATTTTAAAAGTAAGTTTAATGAATGTAGAAGCGATTCTACCGAAACATGGAAACTAGTTAATACATTAATGCCTAAGAAGACGCAAAACACATATATTTCCTTAAATTCCATGAATAACATAGAACACTTTAAAAACTTCTTTGCAGAAGCTGGTAGACGCACTTATGAGCAAACAACTGCCCCCACATATCAACACAACATAAATAAAACAAAGCCTGTAACAAACTTTTTCAAACTGCAACCAGTAGGAGTACATCTATAGTCACCAGAGTTTATCCATCTTTTTGGAAACATGGTATCATAACATCTATTTTCAAATCCGGTGACAGAGACGAAATCAATAATTATCGACTCATTCCTACACTACCAGTAATATCTAAAGCTCTCGAGAAAACAGTTGTAAACCAATTAACATAATTTTTAGAAGCGAATAACCTTTTACCTAACACGCAACACGGTTTTAGAAGTAAAATTATTAACCGCAACAACATTATTAAAAGTCATAAATTAAATTTATAATAACATAGACAACAAACAGATCAATTTGCTCACTCTACGTGATTTATCGAAGGCCTTTGACAGTGTCGGCCATGAATTACTTGTAAACAAACTAACTAATCACGAAATTAATCATTATTGGTTCAAAAGTAACCTGTCCCCGAGAACTCAATCAGTCAAAATCCATGAAAAAGTATTATCAAAGCAACCAGTTTCGATCAGTGTTCCACAAGGCTCAATCCTAGGCCCAATCTTATTCATTATATTCTGATCTGTCATCAGTTGCAAAACTCTTATTCAGTACGCCGACTACTCTCAATTTCTACACGCTGCCTCTGTTAACCTCTAAACGAATTGATAGGAAAACCAAATAGTAAAACATAAATGAATAACCAAATGGCCTGAAACTAAATCCACAAAAAAATTATGTATTTTCATAGGCAGCTATATATTTTCAAGGT
>NC_061837.1:34047220-34049720 GCF_019202785.1 Penaeus chinensis
CACACATACACAAACACGCACACTTCCCCTACACACAAACACACTTAAGCACACTTACACGCTAGTGAACAACAAAGACAACAAAGTCTCATCTCATCACGCACGATCATCAACTGACATCCAAATATCCTGTCTCCATGGCAACACGGTACTGGTCTTGGCCTGTTCGATTTACAAAGGCACTGCGACTTTACACCTGCTCTTGCATACTAAGCCTTCTGGTCCTCATGCCTCGGTATTACCCAGGAAAAGTTTTCTATGCTGTAAGGATCATTATCTTGTGGCGGTGGGGGGTGGGGGGGGGGGGTAAGGAGTAGGATCAGTAGTTACATGAATTATTAGTACTGATATTACTACTACTTTTACTATCATTATTAAATTTTTTATTATTATTATAATTTGTATTATTATTATAATTATTATTATTATTATTATCATTATTATTATTATTATTATTATTATTATTATTATTATTATTATTAAATTATCATCTTCATCACCATCACCATCAAAATCATTATCATCTTAATCATCATCATCATCACTATTATCATTATTATTACTACATTTGTCGTTTTTATATCTGTTATGATTATGATCACCATTACTATTATCAAAAATGTCATTATTATCATAAATATCAAATATCATTATTATTGTTGTTTTTTCCGTTATTATTATTACTACCATTATCATCATTGTAATCATCATTAATAGTAATATTATTATCAACAATATTGCTACTATTATTATTGTTATTACCAGTACTATCATGATTATTATCATCATTATTAATATTATTATTATTTCTATTATTATTATCTTCATTATTATTATTATTATTATCATTATTATTATTATCATTATCATTAGTCTCATTATTATTGTTACTACTGTTACAATTATCATTTCTAGCACATTTATCATTATTATCATGATTATTATTAATGTTATTATAATATCTGATAATAATAATCATCATTATTATTTTTATTATCTTAATTCTATAATCAAGATCATTATTGTCATTTCTAATATAAATATCATCATTATCATTATTGTTGCTATCAAAATTATTATCATCAGCATTGTTAGTTTAATAATCTTTATTATCATTATTGTTATCACTACTGATATTATTATTAGTAGTATAGTTATTATTATCATCATTGTTGTGAATGTTGTTCATGTTCATCATGAACATTATTATTACCAATATGGTAATTATTATTACCAATATTACCATAATAATAATAATGATAATAATAATAATAATATTAATTATAATAATTCTAATTTTGACTGTTATTATTATCATCATAATTATTATTATTATTTTCATTATTATTATTATTATTATTATTATCATTATTGAAATAATTATTATTATTGCTATTATCATTGTTATTATTATTATTATTATTATTATCATTATTATTATTATTATTATTATTATTATTATTATTATTATTATTACTGCTATCATTATTATTTTCACTATCATTATGATTTCTATCATTATTAGTAATAGTCTTCTTATTATTATCGTTATCATGATCATTATCATTTATTGTTCTTAATATCATTATTATTATTATTATTATTATTATTATTATTATTATTATTGTTATTATTATTATTATTATTATTATTATTAGTATTATTATTGTTATTATTAGTAGTAGTAGTATTGTTATTATTATTGTTGTTGTTACTATTACAATCACCATTATCATTATTATTATTACTGTCTTTATTTTATCTTTATTGTTATTATTATTATTATATTTATTATTATCATCATCATCATCATCATTATTATTATAATTATTATAATTACTAACCTCATTATCATGATCACCATCATTACTATTAATATAACTATTATTGTCATTTCTATCATTTCTACTACTACTCCTGCTATCATCATCGTCATCATTATTAGTATCATCATTATTACAGTTGTTGTTATTTATATTATTAGTCTTATCATAATCGTTATTACTATTGTTCTGATGATAATGATGATGTTAATGTTGTTAATTGCTATGATAATTATAATGATACTGACAATGCGAATGACTGAAATGATGACGTTAATGATGGTAATGATAATGGTGATGATAATGATAATGATGATTATTAAAAGAAGGAACCACAGCCTACAATGTATATTTATATCTAACAGAAAACGCTTTCTTTGTTACTGGTGAAAGGATTGCTTTAGAATTACAGAATTTTAGGACATAGAACGTGTATTTGGAGAAACACTGATATATGAGATAAGCAGTCAAATGAAAAATATTTATGACAGAAAAAGAGAGAGGCCCACAGGGAAGGGGAAATGGGAGAGGTTTTGAGAGAAAGAGAGATAAAAAGTTGAAAAAATATAAATTAGAAACGGATATACATAAATAACCATGTCCATAACCATAGTGATGACGATAGAAATCCCATTAATATAACAGTGTTAAAGATAATGTAATAATGATAACAATGT
>NC_061837.1:34054720-34057220 GCF_019202785.1 Penaeus chinensis
TATATATATATATATATAAAATATATACAAATTATATACACATTATATTATATATATACACATACATTTATATTTATATATATATATATATATATATATATATATATATATTTATATATATATATACATATATGTATATATATATATATATATATATATATATATATATATATATATTTATTTATTTATTTATACATACATGTGTGTGTGTGCATCTATTTACCTGTCATTTATATACTTATTTACTAATTGGGTGTAGTCACTGAACACAGTGTTGAGGGGATGTTAAGAATGCATGTCCAAATGTGTATCTTTGTTACTGATTATCTTGACACATAGATTAGTCCATAAGAACTTAATGAAAAAAAAGTCAATGGATTTTAGAAAATATTTTTTCTTTCTTTCTTTCTATTGGCATTGTTAATGAAATCTGAACAATCATATAACAATAATAACAATAACTTCGATATCAATAGAATTAGGAACATAATATTTTTCCGAAAGTTCAAGGACGGGAGTAATTATCTGAGCGGACGCAGCCTTACTAATTGGCTACCTGGTGACTGAGCACTTATGGAGCAATCTATGTGTAAACAAAATTCACAAAAGAAAAGGCAGTAGACAATGTGACTAAACGATGGCTCCCTCCCTCTTCCTCTCGACAGTATATTGAGGTAAAAGTTTCCACAAGCTGGACTATCTCTCTTCCTGTGGAGAAAAGATATAAATCTTGATACGCGAAACTGCATTATCGTATCCACGCGTGTTTCAGACTCAAAAGTCAGCCGTGTAATGTAAAATGATTTATCCAACTTTTACCACAATGTGTTTCGCAACATGGCTATGCACGGACTCGTATAATAACAGTTTGGGCCAAAATATGATAAATATTTGTTTTTTTTTACGTTTGTTATATATCAGAGCTTGATGGCAAAGGGAACGTTTTGTGTAAGTAACAAAAACATATGATATTTTGTCATCATGCTGACGTTCGTATTGACGTCAAATGTGAAGTATTCAATGCTTTCACTGAAGATCAGAATCTGTTTTATATATTCCCCATATAAAATAACATAAATGTTCGGTACACTTCAAAAGCTATGTTTGATCATTCATATAACATATCACAAACGTAACGAATCAATGAGCTAATGTATTACTGTAATTGTAAACACATCAAATAACAAAGGGGTTCCTACCAAAATAATCATTATCATTGATATTATTATCATTATTATTATTGATATATTTTTTTATAATTATTGTTATTGATATTATTATTATCATTATTATTATTGATATCATTTTTATCGTTCTTATTTTTGATACTATTTTGAGTATTATTGTTATTATTTTTTATCATCATTATTATTGATACTATAATTATCATTATTACCAATATCCGTATCATTATTATTAGCTGTATTACTATTATGATCATTGTCATTATTTTCATCATTTTCACAATTATCATTATATACCTCATGATGATGATAATGATATGTTGCTTATGATAATTTAGGTCAGGGGAATTCTGGATTGTTTTTACCTAAATGAATGACATGACTTCTTACCTTCATTGAATTCTCCTTTAAGAAGGGTGGAAAAGGGAGAATGAAGTACCTATTGTTTATTACTACTTTTTCCGTAGACTTTCCGAAGGTCACGTTAGTTTTGTTATCATTATCAATGTTGTCGTTATTGTTGTTGATATAATTATAATTATGATCATTATTATTGTTGTATTATTATTTTTAGAATTGCTATAATATATTATTCTAATTCTTTTTTATTATTGTTGTTATGATTTTATTACTATTGTTATTATTATCATTACTATAATTACCATCATTGTTGTTATTTTTGTTATTGTTATTGCTTAGTGTTGGTAATAATAATAATAAAAATACTACTACTACTACTACTAGTAATGATGATGATAATGATAATGATAATAGTAATAATGATGATAATAGTAATAATAATGATAATAATGATAATAATAATAATAATAATAATAATAATAATAATAATAATAATAACAATAATAATAACAATAATAATAATAATAATAATAATAATAATAATAATACAAATAATAATGATAATAATAACAATAATAATGAGAATAGTAACAATAATATTGTTGATAATAATAATAATGATGATAATAATTATAATACTGATAATAGTAATGATAATAATAATAATATCAATAATAAAAATAATAATAAAAATAATAATAGTAATAATAAAAATAATAATAATAATAGCAATGATAATGATACTATTATTATTACTATTACTATCATTATTATTATCATTATTATTATCATTATCATTATCATTATTATTATTATTATTATTATTATAATTATTACTATTACTATTATTAATATTATCATTATTATTACCATCATTATAAGCAAGAGCATCAATATTATTTTTATGATAATGAAAATAATAATAATAATAATAATAATGATAATAATAATAATAA
>NC_061837.1:34079720-34084720 GCF_019202785.1 Penaeus chinensis
ATGCACACACACACACACACACACACACACACACACACACACACACACACACACACACACACAAACACACACACACACACTGCAATGCAAATTTAAACAAATTTGAAGATAATTCTGAATCGATTATGATAGGACAAACTTGGAAATCACTTTGGATATATTGTCAAATTTTCTATTGCCGACCTAAAGGACTTTCTTCAGTTTTAGCCTAGACTGCCTTTAATTTCTCATTGTGCAATTTTTCCTCGGTTCAAGATTACTCCGCTTTGGAGATAATAATAAGAGCCTCGATGCCTATTTTGATAAATGGCCAAACGTTAATGGATTATCAAAATAGGGTCAATTCTGATATAAATGTTTCTTTTAATATGCAGCATTAACTTGATGATGTTAACTTGATGAGATGTGTCACGGGGCAAATCAGAGAAAATCTCGCAAAGAAGAGTTATATATTTTTCATGAATACCATCCCTGGTTCCTTTTATTAACCCTTGGTTTGCTATTATGTAACTAGCCGTTTCTACGCTAAAGTTTAAATAGTTATTGGTAACTTAGTGACAAATGCTTCCTTGTCAGCAATATTTTCATGGCTAAGACCTTAGTATAATTTTATCCTTACTTGGATTTAAGTGCTTATTACATCTGTTGAATATAAAATCTGTCTAATCCCGATATAAACTCAATTAAAAGTTATCAAAATACTCTCATACAAACAGAGAGAGAGAGAGGCAGACAGAGAGAGAGAGAGAGAGAGAGAGAGAGAGAGAGAGAGAGAGAGAGAGAGAGAGAGAGAGAGAGAGAGAGAGAGAGAGAGAGAGAGACAGAGAGAGAGAGAGAGAGAGAGAGAGAGAGAGAGAGAGAGAGAGAGAGAGAGAGAGAGAGAGAGAGAGAGAGAGAGAGAGAAAGAGGCCCCAACATTTTCTCCAAAATCTATAAACTATTCTCAGGTTCTAACTTGTCAACACAGAAAAAAACACCGTCCTTAGGAAAACTGTAATGCTCGTTCATGTAATACATTATCAATTATTCCAATATTATTATTGTGTATGTGTAGAGAGAGAGAGAGAGAGAGAGAGAGAGAGAGAGAGAGAGAGAGAGAGAGAGAGAGAGAGAGAGAGAGAGAGAGAGAGAGAGAGACACGCAGACGCACACGCAGACGCACACACACACGCGCACGCACACACACACACACACACACACACACACACACATCCACACACACACACACACACACACACACACACACACACATACACACACACACACACACTCACAATAAATAAATAAATAAGAGAACGAGAACGAAAACAATCTCGGGAAACACATACCATGGCCATACTCGTATGTATAATAATGACATCTACGAAGAAGTAAATATGACAATTTTACATATTCCTCCACTTTAATAAACAAGGTTATTCCCACCGCCTGTTAAAATAATATCGACATCTTCATGCCACAACTTTCAGTCAAGAAAAAGAAGAGGCTAGACTTTTCCTTCGTCAGCAGCCTCTCTTTAAAGCAGTACTAACTTAGGAAGTATCCGTCATTTTAAAACATAACTTGGGGAATTAGCTTTCGGTACAAGTAAACATAAAGTTGAGTGTGAGTTACCGAGAGAAAAAGTTTTGTAAACCACAAAAAAATAAATATTAACTAAAGTTACATGTTCCAATATTTCATAGGAATCTATAATATAATGAATATATATGAGATTAGGACATAACTTACCAATTTAACATACAAAAACAGATTATACATTATTGTTTCATTAACACATATTAAGGGTATCGTAATTCTACCTAATTCATCTTCGGACACATAACTACTTGTAGTATAATCACGTGTTTTTTTTTTCCTATTTGCGGATTTATTAGTAATGTTTTATTGCCGTTTCTTTTATTTTTTTGTTTTTTTTTGGCTTATACAAAGTATATTCGTGTCTATATCTACATGTCTGTCTTTTTGCTTACCTGTGTGTGTGTGTGTTTGTGTGTGTGTGTGTGTGTGTGTGTGTGTGTGTGTGTGTGTGTGTGTGTGTGTGTGTGTGTGTGTGTGTGTGTGTGTGTGTGTGCGTGTGTGCGTGCTCGCGCGTGCTTATCTATCTTTATATTTGTGTGCAAGCGCGCGCACGCGTTTGTGTGTGTGTTTGTGCGTGTATATGTGTGTATGATATACCCCTCCCCAACGTCACACATAATACATATATATATATATATATATATATATATATATATATATATATATATATATATATATATATGTATATGTATATATAGATGTGTGTGTGTGTGTGTGTGTGTGCTTACTTGTGTATCTTCATGTGTGTATGTATATGGATGTACACACGCAAAATCCAGTCTCCCTGCAACATTTATGAGGAAATGAAATCCTAAACGGTTTTTGCGTCCTGAATATAAAACTTGCGAACACCAAGGTAAATTGGTAGCACGTGCCGTCACTTCTGGAACGGCGCCAGCGGGTCTGTGGCGGGATATTCAATCCTTGAACTAATTACGTGTCCTTCGAGGTGTGCCTAGAGTGATACAATGAAAAAAAAAAAAGTAACACATACATTCATATTTTCGTTCCTTGCTACCACAAATATAGTAAATGAAAACGTACAAGGGTGGGGCAATACCCGCATTAGCCAAAGTGAATCACACTTACGTTGTAGTGGGCTAGACGAGCGGAAAGTTACGGCACATCTTTTTCGAAAGCTTTACCAAAATAGCATCCCGTATTTTAGCAGATAACAGTTAAATCTCGAGAGGCGCGAAACATGCAAAAACAATTGCTTATCGCCGCCACGATAGCGCAGTATTTTACACCAAAACACACATGAGCGTGACACTAATCAGGGGCTTGGAAAGGAGATTACTTAGGGAGGAGAGCGAGCAGGGGGATTTCCGTGTACTGGGCTTTTAACTCCATATTTCACAAAAAAGTCTGTTGCTTGGTTACACAGGTCGGGGTTTCCGATGAGGACAACTGGTGCAAACAACAGTGGTTCTAGCATTAATTAATTAAAATGGGAATTTTTATGGAAATGATAATGATAATGATCGTAGTGTTGGTTGTATTGTGATGATGACTATTGTTATAACTGAGATGATAATGTTAGTACCAACGGTCGCAGTAGCAGTAGTAGTAATAAAGATATTGTAATAACAATAACATAATGTACATGTGAATAATAACGAAATTAATAATAATAATAATAAAAACTATGCTATTTACAATCATATGTTACGATCTACATTAAGAATGACCATCGCCATCATCTCCACCATCATTAGTAGCATCGTTATCATTATCATCATCACCAGCAGCTTAGTGATCATAATTGTTATTATCATTATCATTATCATCATTACTGTTGTCGTCGTAGCATCATCACATCCTCCTCCTCCTCCTCATCATCATCATCATCATCATCATCATCATCATCATCATCATCATCATCATCATCATCATCATCATCATCATCATCACAATCATCATAATCTACATCATCTTTGTAATTAGGGGCATTGTGATTATAACAATAAAAATAATGGGTGTGGTGATAATACCAACAACAGTAGTAATAATAGAGGGGCATAAGAAACAATTTGCTTTAGAAGACATACAAATATTTTCACCAGAAATAGCTGATATCTATATGTAACTGTGACCCATTTTCTACCTCGTAATTACCGAAGTCTAATACGGCTTCACGCTATGCTTTTTACATTAAATAAAGTTATTTATTTCATTATCGTTATGTTTTTATTATTATTATTATTTTTTTTTTTTGTTACTTTATGAACTCGCTTATTTTCTTTCTTACGTGACTGTCCCAAAGTATGAAGACGGATTACTCAATACTACAGTTCATATCACGAAAATAGGAACCAACGGAAGTCGCAAAATCCTTTCTAACAGACCTGTTACAGGCGCCAATGACACTAAAATTCCGCGGAAATTGTCACTGCAGATGATATTTCAGGACCATCTCTTAGGCTGTGTATGAAATCTTCACAATTTGCGACTGCTTGTGTCAGCTCCCTCTATTCCACGCCAATGACCACGGTCTCTGGAGCGTGGTTGAGGCCGCTTTTAAGACAAGAGGAATGTCAGAACTATGGAAGTAAAATCATTCTACAATGGAAGTTTCCGGGATATAATTTGATATTTGTCGGTTCCCGCGTCTTATCAGCTGTACGATCTACGATAATTGTATTGCTGCGCCGCCATACTGGGATGTTTATTGAGATCTCGAATTTAATGGGAGGAATTTACTTGTAACCTACAATCTTCAATTGGAATTCTTTTGTATTCTTCTCTGGCTGAAGATGTATGTATGAATGTATGTGTGAATACACACACATTCATACACACAAACACGCACGCACACACACACACACGCACGCACACACACGCGCGCGCGCGCACACACACACACACACACACACACACACACACACACACACACACACACACACGCACACTCGTGTATGTGTATATAAATAGATAGACACACACACACACACACACACACACACACACACACGCACAAGCACACGCACACACACACACACACACACACATGCACACGCACACGCAAACATAATATACATATATATACATATATATACACATATACATACGTACACAGTATATATGTTTGTATATATATACATATATATATATACACATATACATACGTACACAGTATATATGTGTGTATATATATGGGTGGGTGCTTCATGCTCAGGGTGATGTGAAGCGATGGTGTGGTAGCCTAGATAGTGTTAAGTGCTTGCATGCCTTGCAGCTGCCACCCTAGCCTATTTGCGAAAAAGGGAGCAGATCTGCATGAGCATCCCCTGCCAGTTCACAGCCTTTCTGTCATCGAGACTTCTGCAGTGCCCCTCGTGGTCACTCTTGGAAACTGGGCACATTGCGGGCCCAGGCTAAACTATGGGGGATCGCGGAGCTGCAGGAGGCCACAGAAG
>NC_061837.1:34102220-34104720 GCF_019202785.1 Penaeus chinensis
ACGCATGATATATGTGCGTGAATGCATACACACATGCACACACAGATGGATTTGCAAATATTGGGCGAGTCCAATCGTCGTGCCATAATGCTGCCCTGTAGTCCAGTATGTGTATGGCCAAATGCTATGGGAATTCACCTTATACATAATAACTGCTGCTTTGTAGTTCAGTTCTACAAAATACATATACTGTTTGTTTTGATCAAGGTTTATACAATTTTGGATGTGCATATGTTCATTTCACACATTATTTCAGTGTTTTTTGTGTGACCCGTGAATCATATATATATATATATATATATATATATATATATATATATATATATATATATATATATATATATATATATATATATATATATATGTATATAAATACATGTGTGTATATATACATATACATATTGATATGTATATATATATATATATATATATATATATATATATATATATATATATATATATTTATTTATTTATATGTGTGTGTGTGTGTGTCTGCAAATATTCATACATGCACATGCACACACTTGCCGGCCGGTGTATTTTGTCTTAAGAATATTTCGCTAGGTGTATTATATAAAATTAGTTTACCCTCTGAGGCCAGGTAAGCTTGTCATGCATGTTTCACTGAGATGAACTACGGACGCTGAGAACTTTTCAATGTTGCAGTCCATCCAAGAATTTGCATATTGAATTACTTGCCAATAATCACCGTGCTGTGTGCATATTTGTATCATTACTGTCTCTAAATAATCTAAGAGTATGTATTTATTTTAACTCCTATAATTTACATTATGCATTATTATAAAATAGGTATCTGAATTTTTTTTACTGCATTTACGTTTACCTTAATTTACTGATAAGTAATTCACAGTATTTATCTTTTTCATCACTTCATTGTGTATTTACTATTTCTGTAAAGCCCTATTGTTTAACGACTTGAAAACATTGATTATTAGTTGACAGTAAAAAGTAGAGAATGTTTACATGAAAAGGAAATTATATTTTAAATCTTAGTTGAGCAAAGATGAATGAATTTTAAGTAGATGATTACGGTTGAACTGAGCTAGGATTATAGTTAAGTTCCACTGAAGAAAATTCGTTGGAGTTATTCCGTCCAAAAATAAGTGGAGTTGCCGATTTCAATTTCTAAGCTTTGGATTCAAGAAAAAAATCTAATGATAGAGAGAATTGATATATGTGTCTAAAGAATGAAAAGTACTTCGATTTCAAGGTAGAAATCAATGTCTCTGACTTCATTTTCCTCAGCCCATACTGCAGAGCCAGACAAATGACCTCTATGTTAAATCTTCTGTGTGTGTGCTTAAATTATATCGACCCCACGTATATCGTCAGTTCTCGAAACATTTCATCAGCATGGAGGCAATGCATAACCAACGGAATCTACTACATCAGTTACAATTTAGTTATAAACTATATACTATTTTACTTCCAAAGAGCTTTTCGTATCAGATCTACGGTATAAAAAAAAAAAAAAAAAAAAAAAAAACTCTTGTCCAATATGTTACCATGGAAACGCTTGTGTGGCATCTGGGTACGTATTACGTTCTCCTCTAATCTATCAAAAGTCTAGTAAAAGTATTTCCTCTCATACAATACAGCTATTACTTGGTATATATGTATTAATATCTCTCCCTTCCCTCCTCCCCTTCCCCCTCTCTCTGTCTGCATCCGAGACACTCCCTGTCCATCAATACAGCTGTGTATATTTGCATACGAATCTCTGTGTATTTTTTTTTTCTTTTTATATGTATATATGTTTTTTTTTATGATCGATATATTTTATATCGGGTCATACGACTTATTGAATCAAATCATGTGCATTTATTGAAATATTCGTGTAGATCTGACCCTGGCTCTATCCCATTACTAATTATACATTCCTCAGAAAATATCCAACACGAAGAACAAAAAGGGAATCAATAACAGACAAAAGTTTTAAATTGTTTACTGTGCCCATAGGCTCGCCCAATAGCCAAATTGGCGTCTCATTGTCCGGAAATATTTGACATTTATATTTATGTTTATATATATGTATATATATATATATATATATATATATATATGTGTGTGTGTGTGTGTGTGTGTGTGTGTGTGTGTGTGTGTGTATTCATGCAGTTATATATATATATATATATATATATATATATATATATATATATATATATATATATATATATATATATATATATGTATGTATGTATATATTATGTATTTATCTCCATCTATCTATCTAAATATATATATATATATATATATTTAGATAGATAGATGGAGATAAATACATAATATATACATATATATATATATATATATATATATATATATATATAACTGCATGAATACACACACACACACACACACACGAGCCAACAGTCAGGGCGCCGGCATTTTTACGACTGCCTCGACGAAGAAATTGAACTCGGGACTACAAGCTTCGGAGTCCAGTGCTCTAACCACTGGACCATCGCGGCAGCCATAT
>NC_061837.1:34117220-34122220 GCF_019202785.1 Penaeus chinensis
TGATTTTAGACATCACAAAGAGCCAGTGTCGCGTGAATTGCAAGCTCTGATCTGGAATAGATTCGCTCATTGTGTTCAGAGCGAGGAACTACTGATTATACAGGATTTTTGTGACAATCCCACACCTGAAATATCGGCTTTTCTATTTCTATTCAATTAGAATGATTTAATGTACCTTTTATCATAAGTAGAAGATACATTATACATCTAGATTACTTTCTTCTGTAGACTAATTCGAACTCTCTCTAGAATCGACATCACCATCTCAAAAACACGAATGAATCAATGCTTGTCTGTAGGATTACATATTTACTTGGACCGGAAGATCTTGGAAGGGGTCCAAGTCAATGGTCTACTTATATACCTCGAATCATCGCTAGCGTTCCTCTTCCCATGGCGGCCGATGTGTAATCCACATCTAAGTCTGATTCTAACCCAACCGTTAGATTGAATATCGTGAGTAAATTGCTTTTAGACCAGGACGCTATTGACTCAGCCCCCCCCCCCCCCCCCTTCTTAGTTGATGCTCGCTCAGTGTGTTGTGTTATGTGTGTGTGTGTGTTCGCTCCCATTGCGTGCACAGAATGTGCGTGTGTATATGTATTTATAAGTGTATTTACGTATGTTGGTGTGTGTGTATCTGCGCGCGATTGAACCAGTGTTGAATTGCGTGCGGTGTTTGTGTGGGAGTGTGTGCGGTTGCGTGCATGGGTGAGTATATCCCTTGTCGGTGGTACTGTGAATGTCATGTTTACTGAACAGTCAACACTTCTTAAAATTGCGCTGGCTGACTGTCAGTTGTGCAAATATATGTTTTTATGCAAAAGATTTATGTATTTAATCTATTGTTTTTCAATATTTTAATGCCACATATTTAGTTTTTATTCTGTTGTTTGTATTTAAGTTTTATTGTTATTTTATCTAAGTTAAAACTGTTCACACGTCACGAACGTGACGTCATGGCCTCCCGCGGCCTTTGTACTTTTTGTGAAAATACATTCGTTTTTCTTCTGTACCACGGGGCGTTTCTTTCCTCCATTCTCTGGTATTTTATATATATTATAAAGAACTGATACTACTGTATAGCTCCAGCTAAGAAACCTGAAAGGACGGGAAAAGTTAAGTATTGAGCCTAAGTGACAGTATTAATTAAAGATCACGCTAGATTGCACTTACACATACACCCCATATCATATGAAGCCTCGTGGGCTGACCCTACAGATGCCCATTGGCCTTTAAGGGTGGGGGGGGGGGGGGGGACCTTGGCCCTTAAGGCACCTTTTCCTGGTAGGTGGGGACCCCTTGGGACTACACATGTCCGTACACTACCCTACCATAACGTTTACTTATCTACGCGGATCAGTGCCTGAAGTTAATCAGCTGGTCCCTACGCTTAGGTTTTCATTATAATTTGTAAGTAACTGCGAAAACCTCCGTACAGTCACATCAGGTTCACAAGCCATGAAATAAATAGGAATAGATAGCAAAGATGATAATGATGCAATTATAATGTAATTATAATTGCTTTAATAGAAAATTGATGATGATAATAAAACCATAACTGAAGGCAAGGAGAGGTTTCATAATAATAAGGAAAGTTATGAAAAGTTATAATGAAATTACGAAGAAATGTAACACTGAGGTGAGAGAGCAATTATAAATAAACATAGGTAAAAGTGTATAAGAAAATACGAAGAGAAGGCAAGTGTCATGTTAAGTAAGGGGGAATAACTCGAATATAAAAGGAAGAATAAAAATAATCGTTTTAAACATATTTCAGAATTTATTACAAACATACATTTCAGAAACACTTAAAAACGGGAAAATATATATGGTATTAATTGAGAAAACGTGAACTCTTATTTAATTTTTCTTTTTATTGTTCATCATACATTTTTTTTTCTTTCAAGACTCATTCAGAGGCCATATATCTTTTCATATAAATAGTATTACAAATGCCAAGCTTCATGAATGGGTATACGTTTGTGTGTATACTTAAATCTGTACAGTATGTTTGTGTGAATGTGTGAACGTGTGGTTTACGGGGAATAAATCTACCAATTCTTACCAAAAAAATTTTTTAACAAAAAGATATATATAAAAAAAAAAAAGGCAGGTACATTTATCCTCCCCATATACCGCTCAAAATCCCCATCGTGAAATGAAACATTATATTCCTGAAGCTCTTGTATAATACACAGCAGATGGACGTTATGAATATCGGCATAAATAGACCTAAAGTGCTGGGAGCATAAGTCAATGCCCCTCCAGCCACCAGGAAATTTCAAGAAAGATCTTTGTATAGGGAACTGAAGCTGTAGTATCAGGTAAGCTTCGTAGGCCTAAGCACATCAAGTGGACCATTTATAGTTGAGAAGGAAGAGCGTGCCAGTTGCCAGTCCAAGGGTACAGGCGCTGTGCAACGGAGCCGCCGCCGCGCGTTGCATGGCGGCAGGTGTTTCGCCTGAGGACACATTTTGAGAGATTAAAAAGAGGCAATTGTTTGTGCTTGTGAATACACTCCCGCACGAACACACACACACACACACACACACACGCACACACACACACACACACACACACACACACACACACACACACACACACATAGCACTCACAAATATAAAAAGAAAGATAGATAGAGAGAGATATATTTTTTTGCACTGTAGCATAAAAGATTTCTTTACTGCGCTGAAATACTAAAGTCCTCAAACATATTCTCTTTTCATTTTACTATTTACACTATTGACAACCGTTTTGCAATTAGAGTTTCCATGTGCAATGAATATCCTTTTCCATCTTTAAAAGGCCAATGTTAAGATTTTTTTCAAACGGTTAATAAGTAAGTATATTAAAGAATGGTAAAAAGGATGATGATATGAAATGATAATGATGTTGATATGGATAATAATAACAGTTACAATGATGATGATGGTTATGATTATGATTATCATTATGATTATGACAATGATAATAATAATAGCAATAGTAATAGTAAAAGTAATAAAAATGATAAGGATAATGATACTAATAATGATAATAATGATGATAATAATTATAATAATAATGATAATAATAATAATAATAATAATAATAATAATAACAATAATAGTAGTAGTAGTAATAATACTAATAATGTTAAATGATGATAATAATAATGATAGCAATAACACCAAAATTACATCAATAAGGATAATAACAATAATAATATTAGTGAAAATATATATTGCAACAATAAAAATATTATTATTTCCATAACTATTATTATCATTATCATTAATATTGATTTTATTATGTTTATTGTTACTGTTAACATGAATATCATAATCGTCGTTATCATCATAACTGCTTATCTTAATATAACTATCGTTTTCATTATTTTTATTATTGCCATGGTAATTTGTGCAATAATAATGATGATAATAATAGTAATCATAACAATGATGGTAATAATGATAAAGATAATTAATCTGGTAAATGATAATAATAATTTTAAAACAATAATGAAAATGGTAATAATAATAATAGCAACAACAACAACAACAATAATAATAATGATAATAATGATAATAATAATAATAATAATAATAATAATAATAATAATAATAACAATAATGATCATTATAGAAATAACAATAAATGATAATAATAAATAATAATTCTGATAAAAACTATACTACTTCTATTACTAACGACAATTATTGTTGTCATTATTATCATTAATATCATTATTACTATGTCAATAAAAGCAAATGTGATAACATAAATGATAATTACAATTTTGATAATGACAATGATAATAATAACAAAAAGAAAAACAAAAATAATGACAATAATATTCATAATGAGAAAGAAAATACGAATAATGATAATAATAATAAAAACTATAACGATTATAAATTGATAATGAGAGAAAATAAACGTACCATGAATAATGGTAAAGATCACGTTTGCGATGGTGATAATGAAAATGAAAATATAAACACAGAAAAAAATAATCGAGAGAAAAATGTATTTTACTCGCAGCTAATGCACGAGACACATGATCCCAAACGAGCGATTATGTGTACATCAATAACACGTTAATAGCAGTAGAAACTTGTAATAAAGAACACTCAAAACACAATTGTAGCGGTCTTTATGGCGAGACACTCATTGTCATAACTTGCAGCTGACATACACAGACGGGAATGAGGCAACGCGTATTAATATTCACAAAGAGGGATATTCATAAATCCTATACGATATAACTTTTTATAAAGCTTTCGAGTTTGTTTGTTTTTTGTGTGTTTTAAATACTATTACTTTTGCTGTTATTTTTACTATTATTGATATGATGATTACTATGAATATTGCGGTGACTGAACTTATGGTTATTACAAATATGGTCATTATCATAATAGCAAAAAAATAATATATTAGAACGTTTCTAGGCTACACAGATACGGAGAGCTGGTAATTAATTACTTCGTGATTAGGCACCTATGGAATCATCTACATGTTAAGACAGATTGAAAAAAAAAAAAAAAAAAAAAAAAAAAAACAGTGCACATACCATACATTTCTGTCCTCTCAGCCATACTGGGTTAAAAGTAGAGATGACTACACCCAGATATAAATACAAATCCTTTGAAGATGGCACAGTTACACAAAAATCGATCATACCTATCTTACCATACATAACATACCGAACCGAATGTCGTAATCACACAATTTAATGAACCGTTTGAGATACCCACCTGCTATAACATGAAGGACCACCGACGAAGGCCTGGCATTAGCTGGGACGCAGGTGTAATTACCTGAATCTTCCTTTGCTACACCTGTTAGCCGCAGTTCACTCTCACCTCCGCGACTGAGGACATTTATCTGTACGTGAGAGATTATATATAACTGATTTTAAGCCTCATGGTTATGATAGGAATAGTGTTGATGATGATGATAACAGTAATAATGATGAAGATAATAATAATAATAATGATAATAACAATAATAATAAT
>NC_061837.1:34129720-34132220 GCF_019202785.1 Penaeus chinensis
GCTTGAAGCCACCCGCCAGTGGAGTTTCAGTTTGGGGAAGTGGCGATCCCCTTTTTGCTGAGCAGAGGATGTGGCTGGGGGAGAAGTCTCCCCGCAGTCGAGGGAGCTCTTTGTGTGGATCAGTGGCATTATGGTCGCCCTCTTTGCGTGGATTGGTGGCGTCACCAGGCGTCTCTGCGGTGCCTTCTTGAGGGGAGGTGTTGCCTTCTTGAGGAAAGGTATTGCTGTTTCGGCTGCCGGGAGAGGTGTAAGAACATACACGGCGTAGTGCAATACAGTATTGCAGCTCTGTTGGTGTTCATTACCGTAAAAATAGTTTCCAAAGTATTCCGTGGCCTGTTTCATGGTCCTCTCCAAGACGTCACATCAAAATGCCTCACGTGATTGATAATTGTATCAGTAATTAATGTATTTTCTTGAATTGCTTACAATTGTGGGAGAGGCTCATGTAATTAGTTGTTTGGGGTTGAACCGTATTCATGTTAAAACTATTGTAACAAATGCATCATTTTACTGGTGAACAAGTAACTGTTATTAATCCTCCCAGTGAAAAACGTGGGTTTATTTAGAATACTATGATATGAATATGAAAAAAAAAGTGACTATACCTTCGTCAAGACTTTGGTAGTTTTAAAAATGAGTATGATGTGATGATGTATACAGTAATAACTTAAAAACTAGTACTAATAATGTCTAACAATATATAATACAGATGTTATTGTATGGACGAAGATTATAATGAAAATTAATATCAAAATGAGCAATAACACCAATAATAACAGTATAAAAGTAATAATAATGATGAAAAAAATAATGGAAATGACTTGTATCATGAATAAATATAATAGAGGTAATAATAATGATGATCATCATGATTAGTAATGTTAATGATACTAATGATAATCAATGATAATTATGAATGCTAATAATGATAAATTATATCAATGATATTAATACTACCACTAGTAATGGTAATGATGATGATGAGATGATGATGATGATGATGATGATGATGATGATGATGATGATGATGATGATGATGATGATGATGATGATGATGATGATGATGATGATGATAATAATGATAATAATGATAATGAATATAATAGTAATAATTATAAAAATAACAATGTTAATAATAACAGTAATAATAATAACAATCATCATCATCACTATTGAGAAGCTAACGTCAGCAGGGACGCATAGCTGCATCCACCTTTCGTTTCCACCTACAAGAGTCCCTCATTGCAAGCCTCCAGGCAGAGGCACAGCCAATCTCTAGCCCTTCACGACAGATTTGATCTAGCTGCCCAAGCCACGATTTCCTACGTCCCACAGGTCTCCTTCACCAAGGGTTGTCTTGAAAACGATCATCCTGTAGGAAACAAGCCAGGTGACCGTGTAGCCTGAGTTGGCGAATGCGGATTGTGCAGGTAACAGGTCCTGTACCAGTCTCACGGTGCAACCATTGGTTGGACAAATAGTCCTGCCAACTGTACCCCTATGATTCAGCGCAAGGATCTGTTACAAAAGGCATCAAGATGAGATTCCGAAGCACAAGGTAGCATCCAGGTTTCTCTACCATAGAGTAAAACTGGCAGTATCAGGACCTTGAAGAGGTGTAGCTTGGTCCTTCTGCACAGGTACCAACATCTCCAAATACTCTTATTGAGAAATTTTATGATCCAGCTGCTAGGCCAATCCATCTACTGACTTCCTGGTCTGACAGCCCAGAGTCATGAACTGCACTACTGAGGTGACTTACTGCAAGCACGTACTGAATGAACAGGATCTCCTAGCAGTCCCCCCAAATACTGGATCTTGGTCTTGATCCAGGAGACCTCTAGTCCCAGGGGCTTCGCTTCATTGCTAAATGCCTCAAGAGCCACCACTAGGGTTACCAGAGACTCAGAAAGAATAGCAACATCAGCAAAGTCAAGGTCTGTAACCTTGATATTGCCCAGAGTTGCTCCACAGTGACTATAGACAGTAGGTCTACCCAGTATCCAGTCCATGCAAGTGTTGAAAAGTGTTGGTGCAAGAACACAGCCTAGCCTCACTCCTGCACTAACAGGGAAGGTGTTCGACAGGGCCCCTACACCTTAGCAATGTACAGTATACAGGCTTGCTATTAATCTGATAATCCTTATTGGAATTCCTCTCACTCTCAAGATCTCCCAGAGTGATTTGTGATGCACTGTATCAAATGCAATCTTGAGGTCGATGTAGGCTGCAAGCAGCCCACGACCAAACTCACATCGGCGTTCTACAGTGACTTGAAGCACCAAAATACGGTCTATAGTGGACTTACCAGGAGTTAAGCCAGATTGCTCCGGCATCTGGTGCCTAAGCAGGTGGTCTCTGATACGTCTCAGAAGGATGTGATAGAGAACCTTGCCCGGTATACTGAGCAGTATGATGCCTCGGTGATTGCTTCAGTCCCACCGATCCCCTTTCATCGTCCAGAGAGGGATGACTACACCCGTTAGCAGGTCAGGAG
>NC_061837.1:34214720-34222220 GCF_019202785.1 Penaeus chinensis
TCCCCGTCGAGACAATGTCAACGCACACGAATCAATTAGCGTGAACGAAGTCTTGGATCTCCCCAGAGCAAATCATCCCTTGATAGCAGTTATGACCGTCTAAGCGTTGGGTCAGTCACAAGGGAAGACTTCAGACTCCATTATCTTGGTACTATGTAATAAACGAGAGAGATCTTCCGTGTTGGCTCCTGCAGGAAATGACTGCTACGTGGAGGGGAAAACAAGACTAATAATGAAAACTTGAGGAGGAACTAATGAAAAGGAAGTATGTACTTGTTCTCATTTACGATTGATGGGGATGAGGGACGCTATACTTACAAAGGAGAGAGAGAGAGGGGGGGAGAGAGAGAGAGAGAGAGAGAGAGAGAGAGAGAGAGAGAGAGAGAGAGAGAGAGAGAGAGAGAGAGAGAGAGAGAGGGCGTTAATAATAGTGATAATAATAGTAATCCCAATATCAATAATGATGATGAGCTTCAAGATAACAGTAATTTCGATAATAGGAACATCAGTAATAATGATACTGATAACGAATTAATAGTAATAACAGTAATAGTAATATCAATAATATTTGTAATAATAATAACAATAATAAGAATTATAATACCTACAATAATGATGATGATGATGATGGTGAGGATGAAGATGACGATGACGACGACGATGACGATGACGACGACGGTGACGATGACGATAACGATGATGATGATGGTGATAATAATGATGATGATAATAATAATAGTAATGACGAAAATATTAATAGTAACAACAATAATAATATTAATGATTTCGAAAATAGTAAATAATAATAATAATGATTTTGAAAATAATAAATAATAATAATAATGATTTTGAAAATAATAAATAATAATAATAATGATAAAAATAATAATAAATGTGGAAATAACAACAAAAAAATAATGATAGTCGTAATAATAGTAATAATGATGATAATAATAAAAAAATATATAATAAAATAACAAAAATAACTACGATTATAATAATAATAACGATCATAACAATAAAACCAACAGTGATAATAATACTCATAATAATAATACCATCTCTAAAAAGGACATTGACAGCTAACACAGACAAAGAATTGTTATAACGACTAAGGTGGTCATACGAACACAGAATGATTAGTATTATATATACAGAATTCCTCTTCATGGGCATCAAGAAAGGAAGAATAAGAATATAGATGTTTTTTGGCCTGGATTGGACATTCTTGAAAAGGAGGGCAACATGAGGCATGTAACAATTATTTTTTACTTTTTGTGTTATTGTTATTGTTTTTGATATTCTTTAATCTTTATCATGTTTAACATTATTACTATTATTTTTCCTACTACTACTTTTATCCTCATTATTATTATCATTATTATTATCATTATTATTATCATTATCATTATCATTATCATTATCATTATCATTACCGTCATTATTACTATCATATTATTAATTTCATTATTATTATTATTATTATTATTATTATTATCATCATTATTAGCATTAACATTATCATTATTATTAATCATTAAGTCAGATACAAATAGAATTGACATCTAAAGAATTCATCATTAAAAAGGGCCTGCTAATGATAATAACAATGATAAAATTAAATCATATATATTAGTTATTCAATTAATAGATAGATAATAACCATGTCGAACTCCTAGTAATATACGGGACAATAACACTGGTATGGTTTGGGGCAGGAATGATCACTTGAGCAAATGCAGTAAGGCTCTCCGCCAGATAATTCATCGGTTGAATGTGGAAAAGAGGAAAAGAGGAAGAGGATCGGGGAAGGGGACACAAAGGAGAAGAGAACGAGCGGGACACAGACCATTGAAGCAGAAAGTGTAAAACGGACATTGTAATCAATACCAGCAGGGATGTCAGATGGAAGAAAAAGTAAAGAAAAAAAAGGGGGACTTTGAACCAGGAAAGACATAGGAGAGACAACTGGCCTGGCGAACTTAAAAAAAAGAAAAGAAAGAAAAGAAAAACGTACAGAGCATACGGAAGACACGAAGATAGAGAAATATACGATCACGGCTTTTAATTAATGGTATACTTCCTGTAGACAATGTGAGGGAAAAGAGACAAACGACTTGTCATTTGGACTTCCCATGTACAAAGTTCCTGCCATATGCTACTTAAAAGTTTTATACTGAATCGAAACTTATTTACTACCAACACCGTGGGACGAATAAAGTGTTCGTAGTAGAAACAGGAAGACCAATTAGTAAATGTTAGAGAGAATGAGCGCTACACCGCCAATAGAGTACATAATATGGAAAAAAATAACTGAAAAAGAAAATTACCGAAAATATGGCTTTAGAAGAAAAAGAGATCATAATAGTTGTGGTTAAGTCTTTAAGAGCTAGATGTAACAATGGGCCGGGAACCTAAAGAGTTTGGATCACCTCCAAAATAATGCTTTGTCTGAATCAGCAGGAATCTTGCAAAAAGAAAGAGAAATAAAATTATATGATTAGATTCTATGTAAAGGACCCAGTGATACTATCTGTAGTAATGAGAATACTTTTGAAAATATCATAACGATTGTATTGATAATAGTAATGATAATAATATTAATGTTAATGTTGATAATAACAATAATTATCAAAATAATAATAATAAGTGTAATACGATACGATCATAGTGATAATAATAAGATGATAATACTTATGAAAAATCATAATAATCATGATGATAATAATAATATTGAAAATAATAATAATACGAAATAGTAAAGTTAAAAATGTTACTAATGTTAATGGTAATAGTGATTATGATTATCTTGACAATAATTTTGATTATCATCATGGTTATATTCATAATGCTAATAATGATAACGAGAGTAATAAAGATAAAAGTAATTACGATAATGGAAATGACAGTAAAGATGATGGTAATAAAAACAATAATGAACATAATGATACCATGATAATAACGCATGAAGATAATAATAGTGATATTAATAGTAGTGATGATTATAATTATGATGATGATGACTCTAATAATACTAGTAATAGCAATAGGAAGATGATAATAATAATGACGATGATGATAATAATGGCGATCATAATGATAATAATAATAATAATGACGATGATGATAATAATGGCGATCATAATAATAATAATAATAATAATAATAATAATAATAATAATAATAATAATAATAATAATAATGACGATGATGATAAAATAAATATAATGACAACAGTAATGATGATGATGATGATGATGATGATGATGATGATGATGATGATGATGATGATGATGATGATGATGATAATGATGGTGTTGATGTGTAATAATATTCATAATAAAAACAATATCAAACTTCTCATAAAACTGGAAAGAAATATTAAAGATAATAATAATAATAACAATAAGTAAAGTAATAACAATAATAAAAATAAATAAATAAAATAATAATAATAATAATAATAATAATAATTATTATTATTATTATTATTGTTATTATTATTATAGTGATAAGAACGATGATAATGGTAATAATGCTATAAATGTTAAATATATATAATAATAATAGCAATGATATTTATAATAATGGTTAAATAATTAATAATAACAATAATAACAACAATAACAGTAACAATAATAATAGCAATAACAACAATACTCCTCAGCAAGATAGTATTAATAATTTTTATAATGAAAATAATAATAATAATGATAATAATAATAATGATCATAATAATAATACTATTAATAATAATGAAATAATAATAATACTATTAATAATAATGAAATAATAATAATAATAATATAATAATAATAATAACAATAATAATAATATAATTAATTAATTAATATCACAGTAATGTAACATTATTCTAACTATGAAGAATGATAATAATATCTATAACAACAAACTAAGGAAAAACGACAATCTATATAACAAAAATTACAAGTACAACATATATCACAAAATAGGAAAGTGGAGTACCATGGAACATTTCCTTCCCTTGTTTGATAATTCCCAGGCGATATATTTGATAAAATGAAGCACAAGGAACAAAACACAGGGGCTGGATGCACGGGAGAAATCTGGCACAGGCAATAACTCGGCAGGGTGGAGGGCGATGTTAGCAGGGTAGTGTGCTGGATCAGAAACTCTGCTGGATTTGCATATTGATTCTTGCTAGTTTAGTGATTTTTTGAACCTCGTTAATTTATGTGATTGGTTTTTTTCTCCCTGTGATGTCTGTTATTTTTTTCTTGGATTTTGATCATAATTGTCATCCCGAATCTTAATTGAGAACCTGAATATAGCTTACTATTTCCAACCTGTATCACGTTCACCAACATAATTGGCTACTTCATATTTTATCTGGGGGGAGCGAAAACTGTATGTGATTAACTTTTCTAACCTCCAGCTCACAGCCCTCAATGGTAATCTACAAAAAAATGTTAATTATCTAAAGCGTACTCTACCTTCTTACTCTTGAGAATGAAGATCGTTTTCCCAGACTGGTTGTTTTGATATCTAAAATATCTGGAAATTAGAATGTGAAAGTGAACGTTAGAGAGAGGGAGAGAGGGAGAGGGAGAGGAGGAGAGGGGAGGGAGAGAGAGGGAGAGGGAGAGGAGGAGAGGGGAGGGAGAGAGAGGGAGAGGGGAGAGGGAGAGGGGAGAGGGAGAGGGAGAGGGTGGGAAAGAGAAAGAATAAAAGAGAAAGGGGGCAGGAGAGAGAGAGAGAGAGAGAGAGAGAGAGAGAGAGAGAGAGTGAGAGAGTGAGAGAGTGAGAGAGTGTGAGAGAGAGAGAGAGAAAGAGAGAGAGAGAGAGAGAGAGAGAGAGAGAGAGAGAGAGAGAGAGAGAGAGAGAGAGAGAGAGAGAGAGAGAGAGAGAGAGGGAGGGAGGGAGGGAGGAAGAGAAAGGTAGAGATAGCATAACGGAGAGAGAGAGAGAGAGAGAGAAAGAGAAAGAGAGAGAGAGATAGAGAGAGAGAGAGAATGAAAAATGGAAAACAAAGAACCAGACGGAGTGAGAGAGAGCAGGTGTGTTGCAATCTCTGCCAGGGCAGGGTCAACAAATACATGCACAAGCTCTAACGTACAATTTTTTCCCAAGAGATTTCGCTTTGTCAATATGTCCTGAAACAGGGTTGCAGCAATTTGATTGTGTGTTTTTAACCTTCGACAAAGCCTAGAGAGAAGCGTATGTCTGTTTCAAATATTGGCCATGCTATTGTTTTCATCACGGGATGTTCTGTACTGAAAGGCTTTCTCTCCCTCTGTCTATTTCACTCTTTTTTTATTTCTTTTTGTATTAATTTTTTTGGGGGTGAAATTGAATCATCTTTCTATCAGTTATTTTCATTTATATTCATGTTTCTACAACCTGTTAATATATTTCAACAAATTTTAATTCTAAAATTTTAATTCTTATTTTTGGTATATATATTTACATATACAACTTACAAAACATGTTTTACTGAATCACAAATAATAATGTACCCTTAGCGAACTACACAAAAGGTACCATACTGTATTTAAGATAAACTAGCATTGAAGCTGTGTTATGGGAATACCGATCGGTTCATTTTTAGGAGCCTGTACCATACAATATTCAAAGAGCACTTTTATTTTGTTTTACAGTTAGTATTAAAGTTTAACGATAGGCATAACAGGAAAAATACTACTTATTTTGTATCACGGTATAATAGTTTAGGTGATGGAAATTGAGTGCCTAACAATATCCACAAACACACACATACATACACACATGCACACACATACACACATAGGCACACACACGCACGCACGCACGCACACACACACACACACACACACACACACACACACACATACACACACACACATCTATATCATGCATATCTATATAGCATATGTGTACACACCATACATACTCACTCATGTTGACAGTAGCAGTAATTGTGATAATAGTCACGATAATAAGGAGGAAAATTATACGTTAATTAATTATCAATTATACACTTCGACCTTTCAACTATGAATCGGCAGTTGTCATGATCATTTTTTTTCTCTCTTATGAGATATTTGTTAATTTCTATTCCTATTCTGCGTTTAGTGGTAACGGAAAATAGCTCGTTGATTGTCTGATGTAAAATTTGCGTTATGTTTCTTTGACAGAAGAGGTGTCACAAATATTATAGAGTATAGCAAACAGCTTATTCAACACCAAATTTAATCTCACACTGGATATTGATGACATAAGGATTGTACCCCCAAGTTTGCTCATTATATTAATAGCAAATGTTCAAATGGGAAAGGGTCTAATTAAACCCTTGGGAGACCCTTTGATTTTAAATGTTAACCCACATTCAAGGAATTGTGAATTGCAAATCATATTGGCCTGAAGATGAAGCGTTTAAGAACCACTGATTAAGTTCAATTGCTGTATTTTTTTTTTTCTATGACAGACTATATGTTGTTATGGCCTATATTTAAGATTGTCTTTCTCTTCAGAAGTACAATTAGTGGTGGTGGTAGTATTTGTGATGTGATTGTAGAGTTAGTTATAATAGCAATAATAGTTATAATATAATAGTGCTAGATATATTACCACTAGTAGTCGCACGTTTAGTTGTAGAATCTGTGTTAGTCTTGGAAGTTATAATAATAATTATGACGATAGTGAATGTATGAATATAGCAAATATATATGTTATTTATAATACATTCGTATGAAGCATATACACACCCACACTTACATGCTAAAGACACCAGCGGAAAGCCCAATGATCATATCTCCGCAAAACTCATTTGTACATCTTGTTTGACCCAAGTTCCTGCCAACCACACCGACAAGTATCACGAGGCAGAAGATTCAGGATGAGATGGTTGAAAGGATGCCCTGATCAGACGAGCCTGTCAGAGGTAACTCACTCTTCCTGTTCCTACAAGAGGCAGAACTGGCCGGGCCTGATGTCTGCTCCTCCAGAGGTGCCAAGTCAACAAGAAGGTAACCTGGCCTTCAATCAATCCACTCTAGGACTAATTTCGGGTCTCCTTCAAGGGGACGGCTCCTTAAAGACCCTACGGAGAACTTACGCTCAAGGCAGACGGTGATAGACACGCAGAAATACTGTTTGGATGGAGCACTGCTTCTCGATCCGTGCCATCTCTCTCTCTCTCTCTCTCTCTCTCTCTCTCTCTCTCTCTCTCTCTCTCTCTCATTATATATATGCATATATATACATATATATATATATATATATATATATATATATATATATATATATATATATATATATATATATATATATATATTCATTATATATATGTATATATATATGTATATAGATATATGTACATATATACATGTACACACCCACACACACATACAAATACACATGTACACACACACACACACACACACACACACACACACATATATATATATATGTATGTATGTATGTATGTATGTATGTATGTATGTATGTATGTATGTATGTATGTATGTATGTATGTATGTA
>NC_061837.1:34254720-34257220 GCF_019202785.1 Penaeus chinensis
TAAATTGAGCTTGTATATGATGGTCTTAGAAATATTGCTGTTGTAATGGACCCATGACAGAATGCTGGGCGGGCAAACAGGTAGGTTTCAGGAACTGCAGAATAGCAAACCGTTGATTTTCAACCCCGTCCTGCTACTTTCTTTAGATGTTGCAAAATTTGAAAGCCTCTTCATTCCCTCCTTGTATAAATCCCTTTAGTCTGTTATGTTACCTTTATTCTCGAGGTAAACGGTGAGTATCCCTATACCTTGTGCAGTGTAGTGTCTCAGCTGAGTTGATTTTCGACGAATATTGCACGAAACGACCCGTGCTTAATATTGGATTGTATAATATTTCTTTATATTTGATACATACATTTTAAAGGCATGCGCAATATTTATATAGAGTGCATTGGTATAGACAGATTTAGTCTCAGATGTTCCCGAAGAGCCAATCAGCCAGGATGAAATAGCCAGAGCATGAATCCTTCACAGTGACACCGGTAAAGCCTGCATGATTTATGAAATCATGTGGACGTGTTATTTACGATAAAAGTGCCTTTGGTTTTACATTCAGCCATGGCCATAGTGCAAGTTTATCATTTATCAGTGATAGCAAGGACGTTTTCACAACACAGAATCGTTTGACTCAGACTAATCAGCTTGACGTTAAGGCCACCATAATCGCGTCTAGCAGTAGCCTGTGAAAGATTTCTTTGGAACAGAATAAAACACAACGGCATTGCTTGGTAGGACATCTCTGACCCTGACAGACAATTTCTCTCTCTCTCTCTCTCTCTCTCTCTCTCTCTCTCTCTCTCTCTCTCTCTCTCTCTCTCTCTCTCTCTCTCTGTCTCTCATTCTCTCTCTCTCTCTCTCTCTCTCTCTCTCTCTCTCTCTCTCTCTCTCTCTCTCTATCTATCTCTCTCTCTCTCTATCTATCTCTCTCTCTCTCCCTCTCTCTCTCCCTCTCTATCTCTGCGTTCGAATCCCTCGCCGCTAGTAGATAGTAACCTCGGCTATTCCTTGCACACAGGGGATAGTTTAGAAGCAAAATGAAACAGACAGTATGTCACACCAAGAATATCCATTGTTACAAATGGAATCAAAACTAAACTTTAAACTTTAAACTTTAAACTCACTCTCTCTCTCTCTCTCTCTCTCTCTCTCTCTCTCTCTCTCTCTCTCTCTCTCTCTCTCTCTCTCTCTCTCTCTCTTTCCCTTATCTGTCTTTCTTTACCTCGCTCCCCGACTCACTCAGCCCTTCCTATCCTTAATCTCGGTCTTTTCTTCTATTTGTCTCATTCTTATTTCTGCTTCCTGTCACTTACGATCTCTCTTTCTCAGACCCCTTCCTCCCTTTCCCTGTCCTTCCTTCTTCTCCCCTCTCTCAATTTCCCCCCTTTTTAAATGAACACTCACTTCCCATGTCGCGGTCGCTAACAGAAGTGTAATGGATGCTATTAAAAGCCTAGTGTGGCTTTCCTGCCAACGTGAAGTAAGGCTAAACCAACCTGATGGAAACTGCATTCATTTTTCCCCCTGTCCTTTCCAAACGTGCAGCTGCTGAATCATATTAAATCGTTACGCGGGAGAGGTTGGGTTAACCATTAAAGTGAATTTTAATAGAAGAGAGGAGTTGCAGTTTTGAAAATGATATGATATAATGATGAATATATATATATTTTTTTTTTTTTTATATACAATCATTTAGGCTTGTCTAAAGTATTTGGATTTTACTGAATCACCTCAACCATGATAATGTTGACGGTCTTCTTCCCTCTCCTTTCAGGCTTTTCTTTCTCGTCATCTCTGTCATATTATCAGTGTATGGTAATGAGGAAGAAAATGTCAATGATAAACATGTTTTGCATAATAAGTAAAAGGTTCCATCGCTTGACAATTCATGGCAACCCAGATGTAATAATGCTATTATTATTTAGTACAAGTGTAGATGGATACACTTGTACTAAATCACCAATGAGCCTTTTACGAGTACTGTCTGGCTCGCCAGTTTACCCTTTTCTTTAATTTACGAAAATATTTTACGTTATCTTATTTTGCTATAACTAATGTTTATAACATTATAGTAATTATAATGTTTATAATAACAATAACACCATTGATATTCATAGCACTTGTAAAAAAATACATTTTCCCGCCAATTCAAGGAAAGGTGAAATCAGGTAAGGCAGAGCCGTCTATGTATAAAGACATTCACAAAGAAAAAAGAAAAAAAAAATGAGCACAGCATTTTCCCCATTTTTTATTCATTTTCCCCGGCGGCAATGGGTTAAGAAATATAAGATTTTGAATGTTAACGATATTGATGAATACCTGGAATTAGCACAATATAGTGAGAAAAAAATAATTACAATAGTATTCAGCAGGTTATAGCAAAACAGTTAAAATAATGCTACAGGCGAAAGATAACTGAAATGGAAAAAAATGAGCTAATAATAATAATAATAATAATAATAATAATAATAATTATAATAATAAACAGCACCAACAACAAGAA
>NC_061837.1:34269720-34274720 GCF_019202785.1 Penaeus chinensis
CCAACATGAAGTTTAACACGCACATAGACAACATACATCATAAAGCTAACAGAACACTGAGCTTCCTGAAGAGGAACGTACACGGCTGTACACAAGACACTTAACACATACCTTGTCCACCCAACACTTGAGTATTGTGTAGCAGTGTGGGAGCTTAGCTACCCCCCCCCCCCCCCATGAGCGTGATATTCGCAAACGTTTAGCGCCTAATGCTTTGATATAATTAGATTGATATTGAGAGAGAGAAAGAGGGAGAGAGAGAGAGAGAGAGAGAGAGAGAGAGAGAGAGAGGTAAAAAGTCAGAGAAAAGAGAGACAAATGTCTTTGTATATGTATAGATTGATAGATAGTCAGATATACGAATAGGAATGTTTCACATAACATTGCAAAACTTTGTATATCAAATAAGTTTGACCATCAATTATCATGAATGCTCCTACAACTCTGGGTTGTTATACATACGCTTCCACGAGAGTTACAACGTTCGTATCAATATTATTGATAACCATTGTTAAACTAGCACGTTGAGAGCCATCAGTAACGGTGAATGAAGTCGCAGTAGATCGCAATAATAAGAAACGATCCTTTGGTTGTTAACTTAATAGATTATATCTTTTTTTATCTTTACTTCTGTGACTTCAGAGCGATAAAACCATGAAATTGTATATCGCCTTTAAACACATTTTCTCTACAATTTATGTTATTTGTGATACGAAGCTGTTGTTCACAAAGAATATAGCTAGAATGGTACTGTTGATAATAGATGCAAGTGAAATTTAAATAGAGAAACATAGATTACAGGGGTGTGTGTACTTGCTGTGGATTCGACTTAAAATCACTTGAATTTGTTTTCAGTGTAATTGTTTCCTTATGAGAGTCTAGGAAAAGTAAGTAGTTTCTCAATGAACATAGTAAAGGACAAACTTCTTTCATTTTGTCCTCTTTGAATAATAAGTTCTTACCAAGTCGATTTCATTAGTTGCTACAAGCAGTGCGACCACATGGCGTATCATTGTGCAGTCTATACAATATCATTTTGAGAACTGATTAGCATTTTTTAACAACAATAGCTAAGGAAAGACACTATTAAGATATGTGTTCCGGAAATTATACCAAAGTTAAAGCCGGTGCTGCATTTAAGTACCCTCTCTATACTCCCTTTCGATATATATGTAAATCATTACAAAACAAGTCGATGGTCTATCTAAATCAAAATCTATGCATTAGAAGTAGATTTGCAAAGATTCATTTAAAAGCTCTTTGAATATTCTCATGTAGGAGTGATTTCTTTTTCACCGTAGTTATTATAGTAATTCCTTTAGTAATATAATTTGTGCATGAAATAGAACGAAAGGCATATGTATGAAAAAGATGATAATGATGATGATGATGATGATGATGATGATGATGGTTGAAGATGACGATGGTGATAACTGTTGTTGTTCTGCATTAATGATTAATACTACTTTAATGATCATTATTAGCTATGATTAACAATCATTAGTGTTGCTGTTGTTATCATCATTATCACTATCGTTAACATAATGATTTTCATTATCATTATAACTATTGTTATCATTATCATCATCATTATTATTACTATTATTATTATTATTATTATTATTATTATTATTATTATTATTATTATTGTTATTATTATTATTAATTTTGAAATTATCATTATTGAAATATAATTATCCTTAAAAATGTTGATTTTGTTATCATTATTATTATTATTAGTAGTAGTAGTAGTAGTTATTATTTTTTTATGATAATAATAATTATTATCAATATTATTGTTATTGTAATTTTTATTTTTTTTTTATCATCGTTGGTATTATCATTATCTATATTATCTTAATTATCTTTTATATGATTATTATTCTTATCATCAATATTATCATTACAGTTACTATCCATTCTATTTTTTACTACCATTACCTTTATTGTTATTATTATAATTATCTTATATATTATTATCTTAATTATCATTATATTAATCATCGTCATCATCGTCATCGTCATTGTTATTATCATCGTCTTTATTGTTATTCTTTTCAGTTTTGTTATTACTAGTATTACGATTGTTATTATTATCATTATTAATCTCTTTGTTGTTTTCTTATCATCATTACCATTATTATCACTGTTATTTTTGTCATTATTAGTATTATATTCTTATTCTTATTCTTATTATCATTATTCTTATTCTTATTCTTATTCTTATTATTATTTTTATTCTTATTATTATTACTACTACTACTACTACTACTATTACTACTACTGCTGCTATTATTATCATTATTATTGTTATCATTATTATCAGTATTATCATTTTAACTATTATTGTTATTATTATTATTACTATTATTATTGATGTTGTGGACGCTGTTTTATCGTTGTAGTTTTTATTATTATTAATATTATTGTTTATTTATTATCATTGTTATTACTATAAGCATTATTATTATTATCACTATTGCTATTATAATTAGTAGTTGTATTTTTATTATTATTATTATTTTTGTATTAACACTATTTTATTATTACTGTTATCATTGTTGTTGTACCTAATATTATTATCATCACTTATCCTTATTGTCATTCTTACTATTCTTATTATTATTAATACCATGGTGATAAGTATTATTATCATATTTATTATACTTATTATTATTATTATGACCGTTATTATTATTGTTATTATTATTATTATTACTAATATCATCATTGTTATCATTATTATTATTATTATTATTATTATTATTATGATTATGATTATTATTATTATTATTATTATTATTATTATTATTATTATTATTATTATTATTATCATTATCATTATCATTATCATTATCATCATTATTATCATTATTACTATTACTACTACCAACACTTTTTTTTATAATTGTTATCATTATTATTATTATTGATTGCTAGGATTATTATTATCATCATTAATGTTTTTATTATTGTTGCTATTATCATAATCCTGATTTGTATAATTATTGTTATTTTTGTTATTATTTTTGCTTTTGTTATCATTGTCATTACTTTCGATATAATTTTATTTATTGATACTATTATTCTGATTATGATTTTTATTGTTCTAATTATCATATTAGTTTTATCTTTATTATTCTTACTACAATTGTTACAGTTTTTAGCATTATCATTATAATTATAATCCGTATTCTCATCATCATTATTTGTGATATCTGTTTTATCATTATTATTACTATCGTTAGTGTTTTTCATTATAATGATACTGCTAATAATAATAGTCATTATTATATTTAATGATGTTATAAAAGAAAGAATATTGTTACCTTATATCATTACTGTCATCAGTGTTATCAATTATTTATTATTTTTATTATTATCATCATTATTAATATTTTCTTTTCTATTATCAGCATTGCTATTATCACTAATTTCCCTACAATTATTTTTGTTATTATCCTTATCATTATTAATATTTTATTCCCAATATTAGCAATGTCATTGACATTATCGTTTTATTATTATAATTATTGATTTTGCTAGTATGCTTGTCATAATCATCACAATTATAATTATCATTATCATTATGTGCATTATTATCATTTTCATTATGACCATTATTATTACACTTTCTCATCATAAAAACCATCATCTTCATTATAATCATTAACTTTGTTGATATTTCTACAACCCTTATCATTATCAACATCCTTATCCTCATGATCTCAATCATAATCAAGAAATCCATGAAAGGCAAGTCTGCAAGCGACATTCATTATCAACAGTGCATGCTGTGGCCACGTCTAGTTCGTGGTCAAAGGAGAAGTGAGGCGAGCGGCGTGTGCGTGATCACGTCCACAACGGAAACATGTGATTATGTTCAAGGAAGATTAGGCTTATCGTCCTGAACACGGAAGATTGTTAATCGCCTTCCCTACACGCATCCGGGGGTGATTAGACATTCTAGGATGTCTGGAGGGTTGAAAAGGTCGGGAAACAGGTCCTGATCTTTCATTTTTCCTCTGATTTTTTTTTATTCTTTAGTTCTATTTGAATGCGGTTCGACCAACATAGAATAAGTATATAGATAGGCTGATGGATGAACTGACAAATAGATAGTAAGATAGAGATATAGAGATGGAAAGGTAGATAGAAGGACAGAATCACGCACACACACACACACACACATCGACACACACACACACACGCACACACACACACACACACACTCATATATATGTGTATACATATCATATATGTATATATATATGTATATATGTATATATGTATATATGTATATATGTATATGTATATATATATATATATATATATATATATATATATATATATATGCACACACAGACAAACAAATTACAAATTCACACACACACACACACACACACACACACACACACACACACACCACAGTTTTTCGGGGAGGTGGCCCCGTGGTCGCGGAGTCAGCGTCTGACACTAGGTTGAGGTGACATCGCTTTGTTAATGCATAGTTTATCGAGCGGATCTTCTGTCAAGTGACTGATTATATTTATCGCTTTTATTTTAACCATGTTTAAACCCACCTGATTTTGTGATGTACTGTACTTGCATACTGGCAGTTTGGCTATTCCTTAGCAAATTGTAAATTGTAATACCCGTGCGATTTGGCGTTATGGGTAGAGGGATATGCGATGCTTGTTATTTTCTAATGATTCCGTAATTTGGTATTATTTTCTAGTGGGGGGGGAGGGGGTATAATAATAATAATATTAATAATAATAATAATAATAATAATAATAATAATAATAATATTAATAATAACTATAATAATAATAATTATTATTATTATTATATATATATATATATATATATACATATATATATATATATATATATATATATATATATATATATATATATTTTTTTTTTTTTTTTTTTTTTTTTTTTTTTTTTACAGCTGTTTCTATCTACTGTGGCACTCTCGATGAGCATTGGGACCT
>NC_061837.1:34309720-34314720 GCF_019202785.1 Penaeus chinensis
TCTGTTGGCAGTTTCCTTGGCATCCGTGACAGCTTCCCTTAGGAGGGATAGGTTGTCAGGGGTTCTTTGCCTTCGGAATAGTTTTCGGCACATGTTCACCCTGTGGTTGACCTCCCTGATCTCGTCATTGAAGTACCAGGCGTCTTTGTGACTTCTGGACCCAGGCCGAGTTTTGGGTATGGTCTGTGAGGCTGCTTCATTAATGGCGTTTAGCAGGCTGGCTTCGAGCACTTCCACATTTTCGCTTTGTGGGGGATTGTTGCATCTCAGACAGAGGGCCAAGGCGTTTTGAAACGCCTGCCAGTTGGCCTTGTCTGTTTTCCATCTTGGATTTGGTCTTAGGATTTCGGCTGGGCCAGCATCCATGAGGGTAGTTATAGTGCCGTAATGGTCACTTGTGACGGTCTCATCGACACACCAGCCAATCCTCCCCACCAGAGTCGCAGTGGCCAGGGTGAGGTCTAGGACCCCTCCTCTGACATGCGTTGGCTCTTGGGTGTTGAGGAGAGCGATCTCAGGGAATGTCTCTAGCACGTCAGCTATGTGATAGCCGGCCGCATCCGGTGCCCGGCAGGGAGCCAGGATGGGGTGGTGTGCATTGAAGTCTCCCCCTATGATCACTCGGTCGTGTGCAGCAGAAGCACAGACCTGGCTGATGTCTAAGCTTTTACAGCGTGGCCGGCTGTACACATTGTACAGTTTGAGGGGCCCCCCGGCCAGGTGAACCTCGACGGCAAGGGATTCAACATCGTCTCCACAGTGCGATGCATCGGCTATTGCGGAGCAGGGGATTGTTGCTCTCACAAGGGTGATCAAGCCTCTCTTGCCAGGTGTTTGTGGCAGTGTGAAGGCATGGTACCCTGAGAAGCGAACAGTGTCCACTGTTAATGTCTCCTGGAGCATGACAATGTCAATGTTCCTTGATCGCACTACTGCTTGGAGAAAAGCGTTCTTTGCAGAGAAGCTATTGATGTTCCACTGTAGGATGCTTAGATGGTGTGTCATGATGTTACTCAGTGATAGTTACATCAGAGACATCGTCGGAGTCTGACAACTCCATTGCGAGGTCCTCGCTGGTTGAGGGCTCCTCGTCTGTTGTCAGGCTATCCTTGGGTCCACTGGGGGGTGGAGAGCCTTTGGTAGTTCTGACTTTGGTTGGTTCGGCTTTTCTCTCAGGCTTTTTCTTGGCTGGCCTTGCTGGCCTTGCCTGGGCAAGGTCAGCGTGATCTGGCTCTGGCTGCACAGATTCAGCCTGTTATGGCTCTGCCTGTGAAGGCATGGCCTGGTTTGGAGTGGGGAGGGGAGTCTCGTCCTGGGGTGAGGGTGAGGCTGGTTTTTCTCTAGCCAGCTTTCTTCCCTTCAGGGCTGCGACAGTCTGGGTCATTGCCGTCATGGCGACCGAAACTGCCTTCTCGGCCTCCTCACTCGACCTCCCCAGGGCTGTTGCTACTGCTGTGACAACAGCAGTTAACAGGAGAGTCATATCGTCCTCGTCAAAGAGGAGATGATCATCTGTTGGGGAGGTTTTTGTGGTGCTCTTAGAAACTTTTTTCTTTAGTTTCTTTTTCTGCACCTTTGGCATTGTCGGAAACTCCTTTTTGTTGGAGACATCCGGTGTCGGCTGGGGGGCGGCTTCCTTCCTCTTAGGAGGTCGGGGGGCCTTTTCGCTTTTGTTCCTTCCCCAGACATGGGTGCCCGGTGGGGCAGGAACAAAGTCTGATCGGTTTTGAGCAACCTCTTGTCGCCTGAGGGCCGCCTTTTTCCTGACAGAGCAAGTCAGGCTCCAGGCATGATGCTTCTTGGCACAGTTGGGACATTTGGCTGTTGTGTCCCTCTTTTCCTCTTTGTATGCCTTGAGGCATACCTCTGTGTTGTGTGCCTTGCTACAGACACCACATTTAGGCTTGGCTGTACAGTTAGCCTTGTGGTGACCGTATTTCTGGCACTTGAAACACCGAAGTGGTTCTGGCACATACGTTCGAAGGTTGTAGGTGCCCCAGTTACCCAGATCAAGGGTAGTGGTTGGGGCACCTTTCATGGTCACCAGGACTTGCCTGGTTGGGGTCTTCCCCTTCGACATTCGGGAAGCCTGCACGACCTGTGGGTGTGAAGCGATCAGCTCCACATCGTACGAGACTGAGAAGCCAAGTAGCACCATCTTGGTTCTCTTTTCCTCGGGACTTAGTGGGGAAAGACTCACTTTTCTCCCATCACTTAGCTCCTTCGTTTCCCGGAGGAAATTTAAGGTAGCTTGATCTTTGGGCATTATGATCATGCCCTGATCTCGGGCGACCCGGATCGACAACCGGATTTTCCGTTGCAACTCCAATGCCCTGACCAATTGGTAGGCATTGTCGAAGCCTTCGGGTTTAGCTGGCACTTTGAACTGGGTGAAGCGTTTAGGGGGTCCCGACTCTTCATCAGAGTCGGTATCCGGCCTCGGACGCTTCGGCCCGCCCTTTCGGCTTTCGGGCTTGTTTGAGGAGGCAGGAGCTGATGCGGCTGGTTCAGCCTGCTCTCCCCTCTCAGTCGGGGAGGCCGTCTGTGAACTCAGGGGCCTCCCTGGCTTAGCTGCTGGCCTGGAGAGGCCAGCTCGCGAGTCAAGATCTTTGACTATTCGGTGGACAGACCCATTGGCTTCGGTCTTGTCCACCTTAGCAGCAGGGGTGACAGTGTCATCCTGTGCTTGGGGCTTTCTTTTGCCACCGGAAGGCGCATATGCCTTCATGGTGACTACCGTGGTCTGGGCCTTGCGCGGTTCGTCAACTGTAAGTTCAGTCTGTGGGGGGTGTTTGATTGTTTTTTCCATGAATTGGTAAGTGCTTCATCCTCTCACGCCCCCACCCACCACGGAGTCCAACAAGGGGAAGCTGAGTGTCAGAACCAGTGTCTAACAGCAACAGGAGTGATGAGAGGATATACGCAGCCAATAGCCATTGTGACGGCACTCACGGACCATTGTGAGTGCCAATGGCGGCATGACTGCTTGACCCTAGCCTCCCGGGGGAGACCAGCCGATTGACCGTGACCGGGCCGGGATCAGGCCGCCTGTCTTGCTGGAATAGAGGACCAAAGAGGCGTGTTGCTAGCCGCAGGGCGTACTCGTTCACGGCATCGCTCAACCTCCAGGACTCCCGTCTCCACAGCGCACAAGGCTGCCACGCACGGCAATCGCGTGGGTAGGTGTAAACCCCTGGGGAGAGACCAGAGGGGATGCCCTTCCACCTACGAGACATCATTGTTTGGAGCCCTTTTGCTCAGCCCTCTGAGGCAGCCACCCAAAGGTTGCTTCACCGCAGTGAGGGAAGAGGAGTCTTGCACTTTTACCAGGCAGTTCCTTTCATCCCTCTGAAGCAACCACCCAAAGGTTGTTTCACCTCAGTGAGGAAGGAAAGGACCTGTGTCTTTTCAAAGTAGTTCCCCCTTCCCTCTAAAACAGCCACCCAAAGGCTGTTTCACCTCAGTGAGGGAAGGGAGGTTTTGCGTTCTTGTCAGGCACTTCCTTTCGTTCCCCTGAAGCAACCACCCAAAGGTTGTTTCACCTCAGTGAGGAAGGAAAGGACCTGTGTCTTTTCGAAGTAGTTCACCCTTCCCTCTAAAACAGCCACCCAAAGGCTGTTTCACCTCAGTGAGGGAAGGGAGGTTTTGCGTTCTTGCCAGGCAGTTCCTTACATTCCTCTGAAGCAACCACCCAAAGGTTGTTTCACCTCAGTGAGGAAGGAAAGGACCTGTGTCTTTTCAAAGTGTTTCCCCCTTCCCTCTGAAGCAGCCATCCAAAGGCTGTTTCACCTCAGTGAGGGAAGGGGGGTTTTGTCCTTTTTGTCAGCTGGTTCCTTTCATCCCTCTGAAGCAACCATCCAAAGGTTGTTTCACCTCAGTGAGGGGGGGGGCGGTACTCGAAAACCATTCCGGACGTCTAGACGGGAGCGGTCGCCTGTGTGAAGGGCAGGGCCACAAACCGACCGAGAAGCGGGGCGGCACGGGGAATGGTTACCCCGGCGGCCCCCGGCCGGCTGCGTGGCGCGAGCCCGCGACCTTTGCCGTGCCCGGAAAATGGAGGAGAGACGCATAACTAGAGATATGACGTCAAACCTGTGTAGAAGAATATTATTATTAATTCCTCTTCTGAAAGCGCTTCTTTCGAAGAGGACATTATGTCTAGTGAACTGGTGCGTATTCAACGTTATATCATTAGAGAAACAATTACGAATCACTAGTGTGATCGCAACAGTAATTTGCATATTATCTAGTTTTTTTTTGCGCCGAGAGGAGGGCGAAGGAGAGACGAGGAAGAGCGTAAGTGAGAGAATGAAGAGAGGAGGTGAGGGAGGAATGAAATGAGAAGGGAGGGGAGGTAGAGGGAGACGGGGAAAGCTGGAACGAGAAGGGGAAGACTAAGAATAAAGCATATTAAAGGAGACTGAATGTCGGGGGTGGGGAAGGGGGGTGAAAGAGGAGGAGAACGAGAGAAAAAGGAAAAATCTCATTAAAAGTTTGTGCTATAATTTTAATCTACGAGAGATATATTAACTAGTTCGTTTTCAGTTGTTTTGTGAGTGACAGCTTTTTCAAAAAGAAATGCTTTTAGTAAATAGACCTGTGGAATTTTGATTATGTGCACGTAATACAAATTCAGTGCAAGATGAAAGTGTTTAGCTCTATGTTTATATTGCTTGATGTCTAGGTATGAGTCCTATGAATTTAAAGCTACGTGCTACAGTGTATTCAAGTGCTGAAATAACTCGATAAGCAAAAGTTCGTAAAAAATAACGAAATGAAAGATATCTCCCTCACGTGAGAAGCAAAACGAACAGCTGCAGTTGCTGTTGTCGGTGATATATGAAAGCTATAAGTCAAAGCACCGGTTTCAGCTCTCTTTTCTGTGCCTTTGATCGGGAAGCAAATATTTGTTACAAAATATTTCTTTTCGTGAGGAGTACGACGCTAAATCATCAATTAAAATTTTGTTAGTTGAGAATGTATTTCTTTTATAAGTAACA
>NC_061837.1:34327220-34329720 GCF_019202785.1 Penaeus chinensis
ATAATAATAATAATAATAATAATTATTATTATTATTATTATTATTATTATTATTATTATTATTATTTTCATTATTATAATAATGATAATAATAAAAATAATTATTATTATCATTATTATCATTAGTATTAGTAGTAAAGATAATGGTAATGATAATGATAATAATAAATGATGATGATGAAAATGGTGATAATGACATTAATGATAATGATAATGATAATAATAAATGATGATGATGAAAATGGTGATAATGACATTAATGATAAAGATAATGATAATAATAATGATTATAATAATAATAATAATAATAATAATAATAATAATAATAATAATAATAACAATAATAATAATAATAATAATAATAATAATGATAATAATACTGTTAACAACAATAATAGTAATAATGATAATTATTATTTTATTATCATGATTATGATAATAATGATTATGATAATGATGATTCTGATGATGATGATGATGACAGTAATGATAATAATGATAGCAATAATAATAATGATAATAATGATAATAATAATAATAATAATAATAATAATAATAATAATAATAATAATAGTAATAATAATAATAATGATAATAACAATAATAGTAATAATAGTAATAATAATAATAGTAATGAAAATATTAGCATCAATACTACTACTACTACTACTAATGGTAATAATATAATATAATATAGTAATGAGAATAACAACAACAACAATAATAATAATAATAGAAAAAAATAATGAAGATAAAAGCGAAGATGATAAGAACGGCATTCACGAAAATGCTGCTACTGATGATGTTGATGATGATGATAATAATAAGAATAACAATAAGAAAAAGTTCTTCCACCAAGCTTAGTAATAAAGAAAACTTAAAACACAAAAACACGTTAAAGATTATTAAAATTACATGCAAGCTGAAGTCACGTTAACGCTAAGGTAATATAAAGATTAGCGTTCTTATACATCACATTTTCTTCGGTCATACCTGTCATACCTGTCATCGTGAACAGATCATCTATAATTTTGTTTCATACGCTTTTTTTCTTCTGCTTATTTTTTCCCGTGTCTGTCTGGATGGATATTATGACCTCTTTTATCGTTATATGTAACAGCTTCGTGCTTCATTCTTATTATTCATTATTATTATTTTTGTTATTATATTATTATTATTATTGTTATTATTATCATCATTATCGTTGTTGTTGTTCTCCTCCTCCTACTCATCATCATCATCATTACTGTTATTATTTTTGTTATTGTTTATTATTATTGATCTATTAGTTTTTCTTGCAAATGCTATAATAGCATAATAATTCATCAGTGGTGTCACCACTGCTATCAAAATAAAGAGCAGCAATATAATTATTACTTTCAGTAGTAAGAACAATACAAATTGGCACTTACTAAAACAGGGTATCTTATTGTTACCTTTAGAACAGTTTCTTTGCTAGTTTAAGCATTACTGTTTATACATTTATACTTATTCTTATTATTATCATATTACTATTATTACTTTTATTATTATCATTATTACTATTATTTATCTTTTCATTATGATTATTACTATTACTTTTGTATTATCGTCATTATTAGGATTGTTTTAATTATTATCATTATTACTATTGTTGTAATTATTATCATTATTACTATTATTGCAATTGTTATCATTATTACTCTTATTGCAATTATTCTCATTATTACTATTATTGTAATTATTATCATTATAACTGGTGTATTTCTTTCTTTCGTTCCATAGACTTCAACATCTTCATTATCCACACCATCATTAATGGTATTATCTTTATTGTCTTCAGTTGAAGTGTTGCCTTTATTTTTAATATCTTAGTGTAATCTTCAGTGTATTTATTTGTGCTGTTATATAATACTATTCCATGCTCATTGCGATGATAGCTGCCCATATCATTATCTACTAATAATGATTTTTGCCGTATGGAAATATGTACTCGCCAAATTTCATATAATATTTTCATTTTCATATGAGATCATCCTTCATTTGCTTATCATATATTCCTTACAAGTATCTTTTTTGAGAAAGAGCGAGATAAAAGAGAGGAAAAACAAAAACTATCTGTATGGAAATCAACATGTTCTTGGTCTCCTTTATAAAAGAATAATGAGAAAACATATTTTGTAAGTTTGTCTAACTAATCTAATAGCCGTTCTCTTTCCATGAAACGTCTCAAGCCCTGGAAAGCCATATAGAAGGCCTGTGGTTATGTATATGATTATATTCCTTTAATCGTCCGAGGAAACTCATTTTCCGGTCCAGTAAGCAAAGTCGAATCATGCTAGCGGGTGTTGTGTTATTCCGCAAAACGTTAATATCCGGTAGGTAGCTTCTCGTTTAAGCCCGCGGTTTATAAACAAATTTAGCTTTTGATGTTTATATTAAGAAATGATAGCAATGCATCACATTTCCGTGAAACTCTCGATAAGTCGAATTATATTAGTGTCTCTGCTCGTTATTCAAAG
>NC_061837.1:34342220-34347220 GCF_019202785.1 Penaeus chinensis
TGTGTGTATGTTTGTGTGAGTGTGTGTGTATGTGTGTGTGTGATTGTTTCTCAATTACTATACAGACAAAATGCAAATATACAAATAGATCATTTCTGGAAGCAAACCTTCAACCTCTCACAATCTTCACGAACCTGACGCCTCCTTTTGGCCGGGTAACAAAGACAATCACTCACCACTATTGCCTAAGTGATGGAGCCCCTTAAGCGCCCCGGCCAAGTCCAGGAAGTGAGACCAGGCATAAATGCTGTTGCAATACGCGCTCCCCTGATGTACGGCAGTTGCAACACGTATTTCAGGGTATGGAAGTTATACAGTAGTAGCACTAGGCCATGGCAGCGCTTGTACTTGTCTACGACTGGAACACAGCTGCGACATGTCTGAGTTATGTTAGCTATGCGCGTCGTGCTGAGCGGGTTTCGGTAGGAACTGGTGCAGAGGGACAGGCCGGAGAGTGCGATTGGTCGGGAAAACGTTTTTCTTCGGAGTCTCGTAACGTGCTGTTCGCTTGACAGTGGCTTGTTCGTATTTTCTATCATGATTATTAGAAATCTTTTATCGGAGAAAGTATTGAATCATTTGTTATTTATTTTGTCTGCGGAAGCGAGTTTTGGATAATTAAGAAAACTTTTTTTTTTTTTTTTTTTCTCCTGCTTTTCACTTTCTAGATTTAGTACAATTCTGCTTTTGAAACCTGTTTGGTGTATATATAGTTTCATCATCATCACAATATATTTTTGTATAATATATTAGTAATAATAAAAAAAAAAAAAATCTGCACACATTACTGACTTGTAGATTGCTTGTAGATACAAGAGCCACACTTCCTTCCCATGCTCTTCACGTTAACGTCTAAATCACAACCAGGTGTGTGTCTGCCTTACTTACTATAACCAGAAGAAAGAGGCAGAGATAGAGAAGAAAAGAATGCTCTCTATAAGATGCGAAAGTGGAAAGGAAAAAAAAGAAAAGGAAAGGCATCGCGAGAGAAAGATACCCTACGGTTAAGACTAGATCCCATGATAATTCCAAGAATCGTAGAGAGCTTCTCCTCACTGTTGCTTCAAGAACACTTATTGCGTTTGAACTACTGTGTTGTGGCCTGTGCCACTGAATACTAGTCAGGAATACAAATTTTCTAACTAGTGTTTTCTTAACTGGTTCAGAAAATTGTTTATATTGTTTAAGAAATAATGTCTAAAACTACAGATAATTCAGCACCAGACTATTATAAAAATAAATGCCCTGTCTTAACAGCATGACAAAGTGTTACCATATGGCAGTCGACAAACGACTGGTTCTTCGTACATTCCATTTCAGCCAGATGGCGAATCATTAATCATATCTACAGTGAAGCAAGAGAGAAAGAAAATACATCAGAAGAGATAGAGAGATATATAGACAAATATATAAACATGAAGACAGAAAGATAGCAAACAGACATACACAGACAGACAGACAAATAGCTAGATAGATAGATAGACAGGCAGAAAGAGTATGAGAAACAAAGGTAAGGGATAGAGATGATAAGGAAGGAAAAATCCTTGAAAAAGGCGAAAGCATTTTTCTCAGGATTTCCAGGCGTTTGCAACACTTCGGGTCAACGTCCCTTTCTTCCATTTCGTCCGAGATAGTGACAAGTGATGTTATATATAAAAAAGAAATAAAGAAAAGCAACGAATAAGTTTATCAGAAAGTGTGGTAATGTAAGAAGGTGTTGTTCTGACATCGGTATAATGTAACTACACCTAAGATCATATACACTCGCTCCCTGACACTGGAAGTCGGAGAAATATTCGTCCTCTCCTTATCAGCATTATCTTCCTCGCGAGACAACAGACAGTTATTTGTGAACTTCCCCATCACGCTGGAAGTACCCGGACAGCTAGAGAATCACCCCTCCCCTTTTCTCTTCCTTCTCCTCTCCTCCCTTCCGTTTCTCTTCCCTTTCTAACCGAGAAACCTATCCGCCCACCTTGAACTCCACTTCCCCCCCCTACTCCCCCCCCTCCTTCTGCAGCCTAACACCCACACCCTACATTCCACCAACCCCCATCCCCTCTCCACCCTCTCCACCCTGGTCTCCAGCCTCCATCCACTCCCCGCCCTCTCCATCCTGGTCTCCAGCCTCCATCCACTCTCCCCCCTCTCCATCCTGGTCTCCAGCCTCCATCCACTCTCCGCCCTATCCTCCAACCCCCATCCACTCTCCTCCCTCTCCACCCTAGCCTCCAGCATCTTAAAGGACGACCCCCATTTGTCCCTGACATACTCTGCCTCCTCTGTCTTCCTGTTGTGCCAACGGCGAAGGGGTCGTGGCAGAGCATCGATCTTATGAAGGCAACAACACCTCCGTGATGTAAATTAAACGACCAGATTATCTACTCCGTCTGGGGGAACTCTAAAGAGGAGGATTTAGAGAAAAAAGGAGAAGAAATGAATGTAAAACAAACAAACAAAAAAGAATGTTTATTAATGGTACGGTATGGATTTAAGATCTATGAAATAAGGGTAAGAAACTAGAATGAAGAGGGGATAAGGAACTGTTAGATAAGGAAAACACACTGAATAACCGAGAGGGAGTGGGGGACTTCAGTGATGCTGATGTCTCCAAGTCATCGAGCTCCAGAAACCATTAAACTTCTGTTTCGTGTTACCAAAGACTCGTCTCGGGTGTCTGTAGCATCGCCCTCTCGCTCTTGCTGTTTTGTTGCCATTTTCTCTGTTTTGTTTGCGGCCATTTTATGTACTTGTTTGTAAACTGATCCTTCCTATCCTCAATTCGCTATATCTTAAAGATTTATTTTTATTTTTCTCTGCTCCCTCTCATCCTCTTTCTCTCTCTCTTTATCTATCTAATTATTTATCTATCTCTATCTCACTCTTTTGTTCCAGCCTCTCTATCTATCTATCTATCTATCTATCTCTTCCATTAGTCCCCCCCCCCCCCGCTCTCTCTTTCTCTCTATATCTATCTATCTCTTTCTATTCACCCCCCCCTCCCCCCTCTCACTCGTGCCTGATGACCCATCTCAAAGGCTGGGGTCTTTGGATATATTTTTGTTTTTCTTTCATTTCTTCCATACCAACAACGAAGAGGGAAAAACGAAATAGAAAAATAAAAGGAAAGAAACATTTTTTTTTTCATATACAGAAACAGCTTTCCTCCCCTTGCGCCAATTTTCTCTTACATTTATCTGGATTTTCTTCATGGAGGAGGAGGAGGAGGAGGAGGAGGAAGAGGAGGAGGAGGAGGAGGAGTAGGAAGAAGAAGAAGAAGAAGAGGAGGAGGAGGAGGAGGAGGAGGAGGAGGAGGAGGAGGAGGAGGAGGGGGAGGGGGAGGAGGAGTAGGAAGAAGAAGAAGAAGAAGAGGAGGAGGAGGAGGAGGAGGGGGAGGGGGAGGAGGAGGAGGAGGAGGAGGAGGAGGAGGAGGAGGAGGAGGAGGAGGAGGAGGAGGAGAAGGAGGAGAGGAGGAGAAGGAGGAGGAGGAGGAGGAGGAGGAGGAGGAGGAGGAGGAGGAGGAAGGGGAAGAGGAGGAGGAGGAGGCATAAGAAGAAAAGGAAGAGGAGGAGCAGGAGGTAGAAGAAGAAGAGAAAGTGGAGGAGGAGGAGGAGGAGGAGGATGAGGGGGAGGAGGGGGGATGGGGGAGGAGGAGGAGGAAGAGGAGGAGGGGGAGGGGTAGGAGGAGGGGGAGGGGGGGGGGGAGGAGGGGGAGGAGGAGGAGGAGGAGGAGGAGGGGGAGGGGGAGGGGGAGGGCGAGGAGGGGGAGGAGGAAGAGGAGGAAGAGGAGGAGAGGAGGAGGAGGAGAGGAGGAGAAGGTGTAAGAGGAGGAAGTGGTGGTGGAGGAGGAGGATGAGGATGAGGAGGAGGAGGTGGTTGTGGAGGAGAAGATTGAGGAGGAGGAGGGGGAGGTGGTGGTGGAGGAGGAGGAGGTTGAGGAGGAGGAGGAGGAGGAGGAGGAGGAGGAGGAGGAGAAGGAGAAGGAGAAGGAGGAGAGGAGGAGAAGGAGGAGGAGAAGAAGGAGGGGGGGGATATGAAAGAGGAGTAAGTGGAGGAAGAAAAGGGGGAGGAAGAGGAGGAGGAGGAGGAAGAGGAGGAGGAAGGAGGAGGACAATTAAGAGGAGGAAGAGGGGGATGAGAAGGAAGGGGAGATGAAGGGTGAGGAGGAGGAGGAGGAGGAGGAGTAGGAGGAGGAGGAGGTTGATGATGATGATGATGATGATGAGGAGGAGGAGGAGGAGGAGTAGGATAAGGGGGTGGAGGAGAAGGAGGGGGAGGGAGTTATGAAAGAGGAGTAAGTGGAGGAAGAGAAAGGGGAGGAAGAAGATGAGGAAGGAGGAGGAAAATTATGAGGAGGAAGAGGGGGATGAGAAGGAAGGGGAGATGGAGGGTGAGGAGGAGGGAGAATAAAGAAGGAGGTGCACCTGGGGAGGGAGAACGACCACGAGGAGAGGAGAAGGAGGGAGACGACTGGAAGGAAGAGGGCTAAAGGAAGGAGGAGGAAATGGTGATGATAATGAGTGTAATACTAATGTTATCATAAATGACGATCAAATTATTAAGAGGAGCTAGTGCTGATTATGATAATGAGGGTGAACAGGAAAAAGAGACGGATAATGGTGATAGTCATGACGATGATCATGTTGACAGTGATGACCTTGATAAAGACGCTAATTATAATGATTGTGATGGTATAATAATGTTGGTAGTGGCAATGGCAATGTTGATGGTGACGATAATGGTGATGAAGGTAATGATGATTTCGATGATGATGATGAAGCTAATACACATGCCACTGACGATGATGATGATAACAAGAATGATGAAGATGATAAGGATGAAGATGGTGACGAAGAGGAGACTTAGGATAAGGACGATAATGGTGGTGAGAAAGGGATGGAAGGAAAATAGGGAGGGAAAGAAATGAAGTAAGAGGAAGCAGGAGAGAAATAAGATAAGAAAACGGAAGAAGATGGGGACAAGAAAAGATAAAAAATGAA
>NC_061837.1:34387220-34392220 GCF_019202785.1 Penaeus chinensis
GCCATTGCGAGTAGCGCCACGTGAGCGAAGAAATTTGATCGTCTTAGGCTCCTTTTCCTACGTCTCTCCCAAGAAGTTTCCGACACGGCGCTCGTAGAATGGCCGAGAATTTCGTCCCACGTACAGGCGCAGCAGAAGGTGTCGACTGGCGGAGACACAGCAAGAGAGGCGGCCTTGTCTGCAAGAGCATATTGTTGAATGTATGACTCGTTTTGTTTATCTTTTCCCAATCTCTTTTTATCAGTTATTGATTTTATTTTATTCGCGTTAAATAGTAAGCATATGTAAATGAATATTTCAAAAGTTTATCAAAGGAATCGGATTGAGAGATACAGACAGATAGATACATAGAGAGGGATATCGATAACCATCATTTTATTTATTTCTTTTTTTCCTTTTTGTTTTTTTCTTTATAGTCTGTTACTTCTTTTTAGAAACTTTAACAATGTCTTTTTTTTTGGGATAGGGAAGGGGTATGGCGCCAATATAAGTAAATGAATAAAGATGAATACACAGATAAATAAATGAATAAATAGATAAAAGAGTTTATATATATATATATATATATATATATATATATATATATATATATATATATATATATATATATATATATATATATATATATATAATATATATATATATATATATATATATATATATTTATGCACACAAAATCAGTAAACCCAGAAATATACAAAAAGAAATAAACCATAGAAAATCCAATAAATGCTTGAAAATTCTGCACTGCATGCAACAGAGTAATTATTTTTTAGGCAAAATTTGATTTTCTTAGTGACGTTTCGGACGAATATCTGCGCATAGTCAGTCCTACGTAGATGCGTTCCTGGTGTGTTCCCTCACTCCCTCTGCTTTAATACCTAATGCAAATGGACTTTTAGAACAGCTCCTGATCATCCACTGCCATTGTATCAAAAATCGATGAATTAATAAGCTATTGTTTATACATCCTCTTTTTCTCTTAAGCCAATAATAGCCATTGTCATGTTGATGGCATAAGGGTGACAGTTAAGGAGTTATTAAAGTTTATGACAACAATGATAATGATAATAGTGATGAATAAAGACACTAAATGAAACCTATGTAGGAAAAACAAAACACAAAAAATAGGAAGGTAGTAATAAGCGAAAAAAATGTGTATATATAAATGAATGAATAAATAAATAAGAAAATAAATAAATGAATAAATAAATAAGAAAATAAAGAAATGAATAAATAAATAAATATATATTCATGAACATTTATGTATATTTATGTACATACATATAAGGATTTTTTTTTTTTAAAGGAAGACATACGAACATTTTACGTCCGCTGCCTAATGACAACAGGCATCTACGAACGCTGCACAAATACTCATCTTGTTATCAGGGTCGCCTGTCTCTCCCGATCATTGACACGGGATATCGAACCGGCTGTCGTGGTCACCCGATACGAGTCCTTGTTTTATCCGGATGGCGTGCTCCGTTTGCGTGAACACTGGCTTAATTTTTGGCCCCCCCCGTGCATTTATGATTTATTTTTCTATTTTTTTTGCTTTTTTTATGGTTAATGTTTTTTTTTTTTTCTTTTTTTTTTTATTTAGTGAATGTTTTTTTTTTTCTTTTTCTTTTGAAGGATTGATTTTTAATCTGGGTTTTTTAAATTTTAAGTGTCGAGCTTTTTTATTTTTCATACATTTTACTTGTTTTTTGTATGTATTCTTTCATTTGATTTTTTTTCCTAAACAGTCATTCATAGAACGTTATCTAAATTTCAAAATGCAAATGTTTCCTCTGGGGCTTTTGGGGAAGCCGAGAAAGAAAACGGTTGGAGGAAAGAGAGAATTAGCGATAAAAAATTGAAAAAGCAAAAAAGAAAATTAAAAGGGCCCCCAAAACCAAGGAAGAAAAAAAAAAACCAAACGAGCGCATTTTTAAAAAAAAAAATGTGTAAGCAGGCCCCCATGGGTTTTAGACGAAAGTTAGGTTAGCAAGGAAACGCAAAAAAAATTTTGGGAAGAAGAAAGGAAAGGGACTAAGGGGGGGGGGGGGGGGGGGAAAGGGGGAAGGGATCATAAAATTGCACCGCCCCCCCATGATTAAGGTTTTACGCCCTCGACCAGAGGGAGAGAGAGGAGGAGAGAGAGGAGGAGAGGGGAAAGAAAAGGAAGAGAGAAGGAGAAAAGGGAGGGGGAGAGGGGAGAGAGGAGAGAGGGAAAAGGGGGAGAGGAGAGAGGGGGGGGAAAATCTATCTTCTCCCATGTATGTAGTAAATGTACCTACTTATCTATTTCATTAACTTCTGATGTGGATCTCCCCTCTTTTTGCTTATTCTCTACATTTTTCTGTTTTTTTGTTCATTATGTTATTAAATATATAATATATAATATATATATATTAATATTATATTTTTTTTATTTTTTTTATATAATATTTATTATATATTTTATTTTTAATTTAAAATATATATAATTTAAAATTTATATTTATATATTTTATTATATTAAAATATATTTTTTTATTTTTTTTTTTTGAATATTTTAAATAATATATAATATATTTATTATATTTATAAAATTTATGGTGTGGGTGGGGTGGGGGTGTGTTTTGTGTGTTTTGTGTGGTGTCAAACATAAAAACACACCAAAGAGCTTATGAGCCCCATGAAAAGTGAAACGCAAAGGAGAAAAGCTAAGTAACTTGTTTTCAGATTAGCCTTTTCCCCTCAACTTCCCTTCCATCCCTACAGCCCCAAATGATTTAAAGAGGACCTGACCGTGATGCATCTCTCCCCCCCCCCTTCCCCCCCAAACCCCCAAAACCTTTCCAAAACCTTCCCCTACCCAAAACCCCACCCCCCCCAAAAATGAGCCCAGGTCAATAGCCCTTAATTTGGCCATGTAATATTTTTGTGATATAATATTACTCAAGGGAGTAGGTTGGAGGGCGAGGCAGGATGGATGGGAAAGGGCGGGGAAAGGAATCCTCTCCTGCAGGCTCAGACTTGGAAGCTGAGGCTGATGGCTCAAGGGGTCTGCGGGCGCTTTCCAGACAGACATATCCCAGACAAAAGACACACCCCCACCCCAAAACACCGCACACAACGCGGGGCCATACAAAAACCAACGCCCCACAACGGGCACTTTCACATATTTTTAAAGTCTTATTTTTAAAATGGTATATAGTTTTTTTATGTAATAAAATTTACGTGTTTTTTTTTTTTTTTTTTCGTTTTTTTTTAGGGGACCTGCGTTTGCTGATATGTTTTCTTTTTCCCTAATTTTTATTGCAAATCAAATGCCGTAACTCTACACAGTCGGCCCCCAATCATTTTGGCTTTTGTCTTTTGGGTTAAAAATTTGGCCCCCTGTTCGGTTTTCCCTTTTTGATGTGTTGTTTCCATGGCGCTTTAACCCTCCCACCTCCACCCTCGGGGTGCCCTCCACATAAAAAAAAGTTTTCCCCTCCCCCCTTTTTCACCCCTCCCCCCCCCTTTCCCTCCCCACTACCGTTTTTTCCCTTCCCCTTTTTCAGCTCTTTCTTTTTCCCTTCCCCAAACACTTGTTTCTTCTCTTCCTTTTTATTCCATCTCCCCTCTTCTTCCTCCACATAGTTCCCCTTACCCCTTTTTATTTTTCTCCCCCCCTCCCCATTAACGAAATTCCCTCAAACCCCCTTTTATTTCCTCTCTCCCCCTCATGCAGTATTCCCCAGCTCCCCCCCCCCCCCCCCAAATTTTTTCCCCCCTCCCCCCTTTCCCTTTCCCTTTCCCCATTCAGCCCCCCCCAACCCTTTCCCCCCCCCCCTTCCTCCTTCCTCCTTTTTCCCAGTTTCCCCCCACCAACCCCCCTTTTCCCTCTGACCCTGTTCCCATGTGGCTTAACTGAACATCCACTTTTTAACATGATGATGTCTGTTCATTACGGGAGAGAGGGAGGGGGAAAAGGGGGGCCCAGTTACGGGTTTGGGGAGGGTAAAGGGGTTGGGGAGGGGGTGAGGGGCCCCTTTTGAGGGGAAAAAGGGGGTAGCAAAAGGGGGAAAAGGAAAAGGGGAGCAAATGGGGGTTTTTGGGGCAGGGGGGGGTTTTGGCTAAGGGTTGTTGCTTGGAAAATGGCAAAAATTTTTTTCGGTGGGTTTTAACATACGCTTCGGTGGCTAGGTTATTGTTTCCTGTTTGTCCGGACGGTTTCTTAGGGTTCTTAAAAAAAAGAAATTTGAAATGAAATTTGGGACTTAAATTGAATGTTGTTTTTTTTAAAAGGGAAACCCATTTTTAACAAAAACATACGTAAATGTAATACAAACAACTTAGTCAAATGTTAGTGAAAAATAACAAAGGAGTGCATAATACAAATAGTTAGCAACAATGTGACCAGTTATTATTATTTTTTTCCTGTAATTAAACTCCCCCCCGGAAAAGGGACGCTTCGAGGTAAAGGTTTTAATGGCCCGGTAAAAACATGATGCCCTTTAAAAAAAAAAAAAATGAGTGGAAATTTTTTTTGTTTTTTACGTACCCCCCATCTTTTTTTTAAATGAGTTTCCCCCCCTTCCCCGTATTGTGACTAGAAACCCGCAAAGGGAAAGGGGAGAGAGAGAGGGGGAGGGGGAAAGGGGAAGGGAAGGGAGAGGAGAGGGGGAGCGAGAGAGGGGAGGGGGAGAGGAGAGAGAGAGAGTTTAGAGAGAAAGAGAAAAGAAAGAGAAAGAGGGGAAAAAGGGAGAGGAAAAGGAAAAGAGAAAAAAAGGAAAGGGAAAGGGAAAGGGAAAGAGAAGAGAAGAGAGAGGGGGAGAAGAGAGGGGGAAGAGCGCCCCGTGCAAACAAAAATTCGTACCCAAAACCCGGTGGTTTTCCCCGGTTGGCTCCCCCGGCCCCGGACGGAAAAATTTGGGTTCCCGGGGTCCGTCCTGTGGAGGGGGTTGTAAGTTATTGGGGAGGAGGGGGAGAGCAAATAAAGGAAGAGAGAAAGGGGGAAAGGGGGTTTTTGGGACATATGTGTA
>NC_061837.1:34422220-34427220 GCF_019202785.1 Penaeus chinensis
TTGTACTAATACTAATAGCAAAACTAACATACAAATCATTACCTTGAGGATGACGATGATGATTCTATTTTTAGAACTACTAGTGATAATTATGATAAAAGTAACAATGATGGTGATAATGATAATAACAATAATGATAATAATGATAATGATAATAACAATAATAATTATAATAATAATGATAACAGCAATACTGATTATAATGATACTGATACTAACAATACTGATAATAATTATAATGATAAAATGATAATGATAATAATAATACTGATAACAATGATAATAACTATGATTAAAGAAATTATGATAATAGAAAACGATGATAATGATAATATCAATAACGATAATGATAATAATGGTAATGATAAAAAATAAGTAAATAATGATAATGATAATAATGATAATGATAAAATGATGAGGATCTTGATCATAGTGATAATAATAATGATAATAATGATAACGATAAAGTTAATGATAATAATGAACATAATAATGATAATAACACTATTAATGATAATAATACAATTAATAATAACAACAATAATAAATTATAATAATAACAATATTGATGATGATAATGATAATAATAATGATAATTATCATAGTATCGTGTTAATGATAATGGTAATGATAACAATAATAATAATAACAATAGCAATACTACTAATAACAGCAATAACTATATGATATTGGAAATAAGTACAACAATGATAATGATAATAATGATGATCATAAAAAATAATGATAATTAATTAATAATAATAATAATAATAATAATAATAATAATAATAATGATAATAATAATAATGATAATAATAATGATAATGATAATGATAATAATAAAAATAATAACAAAAATAATAACAATCATAATAACAAGAGCACTAGTAAAAATTATAGTGATAATAATAATGACAATGATCCTGGTGATGAACATCACACCAAGAAAAAAAAATGATAAGGATATTAAAATGATAGTAATAATAATGAAACGAAGAATAGTAATCAGATCCATCAATCATGATTTCCTTCATCAGAACAAAGTCAACATTTAAACAAAGTCCCCTCTCGTCCCCTCTCCCCTCCCCTTTCCCCTACCCCAACTCTTGTCCCCTTCCCTCCCCCTTTCCCTTACCATAATCCGTGTCCCTCCCCCTTCCCCCTTCCCCCACCCTAACCCGTGCCCCTCCCCCCCCCCTTTTCCCACCCAACCCCCCACACCCCCACAAGAGAATCGAAATGAAACTAATGAAGTAATTTCTCTTCTAAAACGAACCATCACGAGTGCGAGTGTGGGGGAAGAGGGGAGAGGGAAGGGGAACAAGGGGAGGGAGAGGAAGGAGGGGAGAAGGAAGAAGGGAGAGGGATGAGGGGAAAGGGATGAGGGTAGAGGGATGAGGGGAGATGGGAGAGGGGAGAGGAATGAGGGGGGAAGGGAGAGAGGAGAAGGAAGAAGGGAGAGGGATGAGGGGAGACGGAAGAGGAACAAGGGGAGGGAGAGGGAGGAGGGGAGAAGGAAGAGGAATGAGAGGGAAAGGGAGAGGGGTGAGGGGGGAGAGAAAGATGGGAGGGGTGAAATAAGAGAGAGGCTAGGGGAGGGGAGAAGGTGCGTGTGGGATTGGGGATCGGGCGGGGCGGGGGAGGGGCGAAAGATTCAATAGGCCTAAGCGTAATTCGGAATTCTTTTGCTTATTAAGCCTTATTGGCTAAGTGGATGAGGATGTGGCGTGCTGATTTCCGTGATTGCGGTATAGGAGAGGAAGGGAGCAAGGGGGGGGGGGGGGTAAGGGAGATGAGGGGCGGGAATTTAAGAAGTGGCAGAGGGTTAGCGCGAGGGGTGGGGGGGATGCAAGGAGGAAGAGGAGGAGGGGCGGGGGAGGGGTTATGGAGAGGTAGGATGCTAGGAGGAAGAGGAGGGCTTATGAAGAGGTGGGATGCAGGGGGAAGGGGAGAGGGGGTTATGGAGAGGTGCGGAGATGAAAGGGGGGGGGGGGGAGGCATAGGGAAGTTGGAATTGCAAGAAGTAGGAGAAAAAGGGAGTTAGGGAAGGTTGGAGATGATGGAGGGGGGATTAGTGAAGATGGGGTGCAAAGAGGGAGTTCGAGAATGAGGGAAAGGAGAGAGAAAGAGAGAAGAGATGATGAAGTACAGAAAAGGAATTGGGGAAAATGGGAAGGGGGAGAAATTGAGAAGAGGGAGTTGAGGAAGATAGTGGAAGAGGGTGGAGTGTAGAGATGGAGTGAAGGAGGGTTGAGGAAAAGGAGGAGGGGGAGGGAGTTATGAGTGGAGTGTGAGGGACAGGGGAAGGGAGGGAGGAAGGTGTTAGAGAGTGAGGAAGGAGAGGAGTTTAGACGGTCAGGGGATAGAGTGGGCAAAGGGAATAGGGAGGGAATAGAGAAGGAATGGAGGAGGGGGGGGGGGGTAGGGTAAACGTAATTTGAAAAGAGTCGTGGGGTGAACAAAAGCAATAAAACAAATTAAAACAATACATTACACTATATACTTGTTAGTTTGTATGTATGTTTACGTAAAATGAGAGAAGGAAGGATAAAGTACTTGCATGAAGAATAACAAACAAACAGTTAATAGACAGGTAGCCAGAGAAAACGAGAGAATATCCCCTTGGAAAAGCAAGCAAAACGGGAGAGACATACAGAGAGAGAGAGAGAGAGTTAGAAAGAGAGAGAGAGAGAGAGAGAGAGAGAGAGAGAGAGAGAGAGAGAGAGAGAGAGAGAGAGAGAGAGAGAGAGACGAATAAAGTAGAAGAATGTAGATTAAACCTATATTGGATCATCTTTTTTTTTTTTTTTTTTTTTTTTGGCAGCTTCTCATCGAAAATGAATTAAACCCACATTTCATTAAAACGCCTGAATAATTAATAGCTCATGTGGTTAGGCTACCTCGATATCTTATTGATTAGATATCAACGGTGAATGAAAAACGTAGAATTTCCCATTCTTTCGCGGTTACCAATCAGGGACACACACAGCAATGGCACTCGAAGGCAATAATGAATTATGCAAGAGAAAGAGAAAAGAATCGGGAATGATATAAAGTTTTACTCTTAATGATACTTGATAACGTAACATGCAAGCCTTGTTTTTGTTTTTTTATTTAGGGTAATTATCTGGACAATATGAAGGGTGCATGATTGCAACTACTCTCTGACTCATGAGTTTCATTTTGCTCTCTCTCTCTCTCTCTCTCTCTCTCTCTCTCTCTCTCTCTCTCTCTCTCTCTCTCTCTCTCTCTCTCTCTCTCTCTCTCTCTCTCTCCCTCTCTCTCTCTCTCTGTTTCTGTCTCTGTCTCTCTCTCTCTGTCTCTCTCTCTCTCTCTCTCTCTCTCTCTCTCTCTCTCTCTCTCTCTCTCTCTCTCTCTCTCTCTCTCTGTCTCGCTCTTTCTTTCTTTCTTTTTTCTTCCTTTCTCTTTCTTTGGCTCCCCTCATTCTCGTATATTTTCTTCTTAAAAATAGCATTGTGACACAATATTAGTTGTAATTGATTACTATTCTGCTGTACGTCATTGCCGTCTCTCTCTCTCTCTCTCTCTCTCTCTCTCTCTCTCTCTCTCTCTCTCTCTCTCTCTCTTTCTCTCTCTCTCATCATTCGCATTCTCTCCCTACTCATTAATGTTTCCTGTATATACGCATATACCTACCCTTTATAAGTTTCACTCTGCCTGCCCTCCACCCTCCGGCCCTCTCCCCTCCTCCCCCAACAGGTCCCGTATGTTAATCTGGAGAAGGCCAAGGCTCCCCTTCCAAAAATGCAATTAAGCTAAACTAACGTAATAAGTAACGTGTGTATGAACCATCCTCGTTTCCATTGCTGTGTGTGTGTGCGTGTTCTCATATTCCTATTTTATTCTCTCTCTCTCTATCTCGTTCTTTATATTATATTACGATGTACCATATTAAGTTATACTATATTGTGAGTATCCGCACACACACAGTCGCTCATGTAAACACGTCCGCTCACAAATGCACACACGCACACACACTTTCATCAAAGTACGCATAAATGCACCTGCAGCCTTAGTCACTGCATACAATAAAAATACATACACGAAAATGTAAATGAAGTAGTGGAGTAGAAAATAACATGAGGTATGAAGGCGACTTAAAAGGTGGAAAGAAAAGGGAAAAGTGGAGGAGAAGGAGCAGAAAGAGGAAAAGGACAAAAGGAAGGGAAGATGGCGAGGTAAAAAAGAGTGGAAGGCGATAATGACGAGGAATAGAGGAAAGGAAGGGAAATGAGCGAGACAGAGCGAAAGGGAGTGACGTAGATGTGGAGGGGAAGAAAGGGGGAAAAGGCGAAGGGAAGTGAAAGCTCGAGAGATGGAGAAGAAGGAGAAAGTGATAAGGATGAGGTATAAATTAGAAGGAAAAGAGGCAGAAGAGGAAGGCAGAGAGAGGAGAGGTGTTGGAAGGAAAGAGGAAAGAAAGGCATACAGAATAACGGAAATGAGGGGTTAAGAGGGACAAAGGGGTGAAGTGGAGATGAATTGGGGAAGAGGAGGGACAAGGAGATGCCGGGGGGGGGGGGGGGGGGGGTGGGGGATTGCGTGATGACGGTCAAATTGAAAATCAGACGTGACAGGAGAATCTCGGAAGGAGGAGTAGAGATCAGTGTCAGAAAAATAAAGACGAAATTGCCAGATTATTTCCCGCAGTGATTGACAGGCTTGAGTAGCAAGGCGTCAGTCGCGTTGGGGAGAGAGATAGATTGATAGGAAGATAATAAAGCGAGTAAACAGCACACAAACTAAGGGAAAGAAGGAAGGGAAAATACAAATTAAAACAGGGAAGAGGGATAGAGTAAAGGGAAATGGGATACCACGAAAAGGAAGATTCAATTGCATGTTTTTCAACCATGATGATTAGGTTTAATAGAGACCTACGTGCTTCGTGCTGATTGGATGAATGACATGGCGGGGATATGTATGGTGATTAGATTAATCTACAACTGCCATTTCAGGCTGATTACATAAGCAGTGGGGCG
>NC_061837.1:34447220-34449720 GCF_019202785.1 Penaeus chinensis
TCCCTCTTACTCTCTTTCTCCCTCTCTCCATCTCTTTCCCTCTCTCTCTCCCCCTCTAAAAATGGACAGAAATAAAAAAGAAATATGACAAAGTATCAAGCCTTTACCCACGTAATAGCAGGTAGGTTTTCTTGATTAGTCTAGGGAAAAATACGCCCCCTCGGAAGTGCTTAAAAGAAGGGAAAAGACAACCATAGCCTTCCCCCGTCTAACAAAAGACAGAAAAAGGAGAGGAAGAAGGGGAGAGTGGGAGGGAGAGGGAGAGGGGGAGGGAGAGAGGGAGGGGAGGGGGAGGGGGAGGGAGAGGGGGAGGGAGAGTGGGAGGGAGAGGGAGAAGGGGAAAGGGAGGGAGAGGTAGAGGGAGAAGGAGAAGGGGAGAGGGAGGGAGAGGGAGAGGGAGAGAGAGATAGAGAGAGAGAGAGAGAGAGAGATTGAGAGAGAGAGAGAAAAGAGGGGTGGAGAGGGAATAAAAGTACACAGAGAACGAGAGCGAACGAACCATATACATATATAAATAGACAGATATATAGATAAACAGAGAGAGAGAAAAAAAAGAGAAATAAACAGAAAAAAATAACAAAAGAAAGACAAAACGAAGCAATGTGAAGCAGAGCGCAAGAGCCAGAACAAGCACGCAAACAAAAACAAACAAACAAACAAAACAAGCAAGGAAAACAAAAATCGACATAGCCACGGAGAAAGAGCGAGAGAAAATAACTTGGAGACAATGGTCATCCTTGGAAGAAGATGCTGCTCGGGCGAACGTGTGAAGCTTGGCCAAGGCTTTTAGAGACTATTGCAGAGCGGAGAGAAAAGTGTAGATTAACGGAACAAGACACAGAGGTGGTGGTTTGGGCGGCCGGAGACGTGTGGGCGGCCAGGAAGGGGCGGGGCGGGGTGGGGTAAGGGGTGGGGAGGGGAGGGGGGCGGGCAGGTGGTTGCGCCAGACGAGTTATTACTATTATTAAGATTTTTATTTTGTTCTTACTTGTTTTCTTCTTCTTCTGCTCCTTGTCCTTTGGTTGTTATTATCATTGTTTGTTATTATTGATGGTGTTATTATTATTATAATTATTGTTATTGTTATTACGATTATTATTATAATTGTTATTACGGTTATCATTATAATTGTTAGAATCGTTATCATTATGTTTAACATTCTTATCATTATCATTATTATTTTTTAAAATGTCGTTATTATCATTATTATTATTGTTATCGTTATTTTTGTTATTATTATTATTGTTATTATTATTATTGGTAATATTTTTATTATCATGATTAATATTAATAATGATATTACTAGTATTGTTATTATTATCATCATTGTTATTATCTCTCTTAGCATCACAATTGTTAGTATTATTGTTATTATTACTACTATTATAATTTTTATTATTATTATCATTATCACCATTATTATTATTATTATTATTATTATTATTATTATTATTATTATTATTGTTGTTGTTGTTGTTGTTGTTGTTGTTGTTGTTGTTTTTGTTGTTGTTGTTATTACCCATTATCATTATCATCATCATCATTATTAATTTGGGTATTATTGTTTCCATTATTATTATAATTATTCTTATTAATATTTTTATTCATTATTATTATCATTACTACTATTAATATTGGTAATAGCATCAGTTATGGTATCATTAGTATTATCACTGTTATTGTTATTATCTCATTTTGTTTCCCTTCGTAACTTTTTTTCTTATTTATTTTCACAAATCGCTTCAGAGTCTGCCATGAAACTGCCATTCTTCACGATAAGAAAAAAAAAAAAAAAAAAAAAAAAAAAAAAAAGGAAAAATCAAGGTAGAAGTAATGGTGAAAGGAGAAGGACGATTGCCTTAATTTTCTCTCTCTCTCTCTCTCTCTCTCTCTCTCTCTCTCTCTCTCTCTCTCTCTCTTTCTCTTTCTTCGTGGCTTCCTTTATCCTCCTCTCTTCTGCTTTGCCGAATGGGCTCTAAGTTTATTTTCCTAGCTTTCTCATTCGCTAGTTTTTTTTGTTTTGTTTTTGCTCAAGCCTCTCTTTTCCTTAATTTCCCTCTCCATTTTCCTTGGTCTTCTCTTCCCTTCTTTGTTGTCTCTCCCTTCCCCTTTTCTCAAGCCCTCGTCTCTTCCCCTCCTCTCCCTCTTCTGCCCCTTCCTCGCCCTTCTATGCCTGTTCTCCTTCCTCCCCTTCCTCGCCTCCTCCACCCCCCCCCCCCCTTTATCCGCGTCCTATTCCCTTCTTCTCATTTCTCTTATCTTCCTCAATCCATTCCCTCAACTCCTCTTTCTCCTCCTAATTCTCTCCTTCCCCTTCCCCGCCTCCTCCTTCCCTCCCCTTGCTCCCTGCTCCTCTATTTTACCCCCCTCCTCTTTCTATTACCCTCCTTCTCTCCTTAACCATTAACCCCCTCTTTATTTCCCTCCCCTCTTCTTCTTCCTCTTCCCTGTCCGTCCCTCGCCCCTACCCCTCCTTCTCCTCTTTCCTATCCATCCCTCG